>NC_058080.1:116110968-116410968 GCF_014858855.1 Bufo gargarizans
GACGCAGCAGTTGGCACCTGTGTTTCGTCATCATCAGAGACATGCTGAGGTGGTATTCCCATGTCCTCATCATCAGGAAACATAAGTGGTTGTGCGTCAGTGCATTCTATGTCTTTCACCGCTGGGGAAGGGCTAGGTGGATGCCCTTGGGAAACCCTGCCAGCGGAGTCTTCAAACAGCATAAGAGACTGCTGCATAACTTGAGGCTGAGACAGTTTCCCTGGTATGCATGGGGGTGATGTGACAGACTGATGGGGTTGGTTTTCAGGCGCCATCTGTGCGCTTTCTGCAGAAGACTGGGTGGGAGATAATGTGAACGTGCTGGATCCACTGTCGGCCACCCAATTGACTAATGCCTGTACCTGCTCAGGCCTTACCATCCTTAGAACGGCATTGGGCCCCACCATATATCGCTGTAAATTCTGGCGGCTACTGGGACCTGAGGTAGTTGGTACACTAGGACGTGTGGATGTGGCAGAACGGCCACGTCCTCTCCCAGCACCAGAGGGTCCACTAACACCACCACGACCATGTCCACGTCCGCGTCCCTTACTAGATGTTTTTCTCATTGTTATGGTTCACCACAACAACAAATATATTATTTGGCCCAATGTATTGTATTCAAATTCAGCGGGATATAAATTTGAGGCCTAGTATTTAGGCGCTGGGTGACCGGTATGGATTTAGTGACAGAATTAGACTTGGAAATGCACAGAAGCGTGTGTGTGAAGTTATTCTGAATGACCCTATGTGCACCTTCAATATGATCTACCCTTTTAGGGATAGATTTCAAATAGCTCTGATATAGCAGAAACGACTAAATTATGAAATTGCTAAATTGGGAATTGTATTTCAACCCAGAACAAAAAATGTGCTTTGACGGACACTAAATAACTTTCCCAGCCACAACAGGACAGCGGTAACGAGAGATTTAGCGGGATATAAATTTGAGGCCTAGTATTTAGGCGCTGGGTGACAGGTATGGGTTTAGTGACAGAATTAGATTTGGAAATGCACAGTAGCGGGTGTGTGAAGTTATTCTGAATGACCCTATGTGCACCTTGAATATTATATACCCTTTTAGGGATAGATTTCAAATAGCTCTGATATAGCAGAAACCACTAAATTATGAAATTGCTAAATTGGGAATTGTATTTCAACCCAGAACAAGAAATGTGCTTGAACGGACACTAAATAACTCGCCCAGCTACAGCACTAGGGACAGATTTAGCGGGATATAAATTTGAGGCCTAGTATTTAGGCGCTGGGTGACAGGTATGGGTTTAGTGCCAGAATTAGACTTGGAAATACACAGTAGCGGGTGTGTGTGAAGTTATTCTGAATGACCCAATGTGCACCTTGAATATTATATACCCTTTTAGGGATAGATTTCAAATAGCTCTGATATAGCAGAAACCACTAAATTATGAAATTGCTAAATTGGGAATTGTATTTCAACCCAGAACAAGAAATGTGCTTGAACGGACACTAAATAACTCGCCCAGCTACAGCACTAAGGACAGATTTAGCGGGATATAAATTTGAGGCCTAGTATTTAGGCGCTGGGTGACAGGTATGGGTTTAGTGACAGAATTAGATTTGGAAATGCACAGTAGCGGGTGTGTGAAGTTATTCTGAATGACCCTATGTGCACCTTGAATATTATATACCCTTTTAGGGATAGATTTCAAATAGCTCTGATATAGCAGAAACCACTAAATTATGAAATTGCTAAATTGGGAATTGTATTTCAACCCAGAACAAGAAATGTGCTTGAACGGACACTAAATAACTCGCCCAGCTACAGCACTAGGGACAGATTTAGCGGGATATAAATTTGAGGCCTAGTATTTAGGCGCTGGGTGACAGGTATGGGTTTAGTGCCAGAATTAGACTTGGAAATACACAGTAGCGGGTGTGTGTGAAGTTATTCTGAATGACCCAATGTGCACCTTGAATATTATATACCCTTTTAGGGATAGATTTCAAATAGCTCTGATATAGCAGAAACCACTAAATTATGAAATTGCTAAATTGGGAATTGTATTTCAACCCAGAACAAGAAATGTGCTTGAACGGACACTAAATAACTCGCCCAGCTACAGCACTAAGGACAGATTTAGCGGGATATAAATTTGAGGCCTAGTATTTAGGCGCTGGGTGACAGGTATGGGTTTAGTGACAGAATTAGATTTGGAAATGCACAGTAGCGGGTGTGTGAAGTTATTCTGAATGACCCTATGTGCACCTTGAATATTATATACCCTTTTAGGGATAGATTTCAAATAGCTCTGATATAGCAGAAACCACTAAATTATGAAATTGCTAAATTGGGAATTGTATTTCAACCCAGAACAAGAAATGTGCTTGAACGGACACTAAATAACTCGCCCAGCTACAGCACTAGGGACAGATTTAGCGGGATATAAATTTGAGGCCTAGTATTTAGGCGCTGGGTGACAGGTATGGGTTTAGTGCCAGAATTAGACTTGGAAATACACAGTAGCGGGTGTGTGTGAAGTTATTCTGAATGACCCAATGTGCACCTTGAATATTATATACCCTTTTAGGGATAGATTTCAAATAGCTCTGATATAGCAGAAACCACTAAATTATGAAATTGCTAAATTGGGAATTGTATTTCAACCCAGAACAAGAAATGTGCTTGAACGGACACTAAATAACTCGCCCAGCTACAGCACTAGGGACAGATTTAGCGGGATATAAATTTGAGGCCTAGTATTTAGGCGCTGGGTGACAGGTATGGGTTTAGTGCCAGAATTAGACTTGGAAATACACAGTAGCGGGTGTGTGTGAAGTTATTCTGAATGACCCAATGTGCACCTTGAATATTATATACCCTTTTAGGGATAGATTTCAAATAGCTCTGATATAGCAGAAACCACTAAATTATGAAATTGCTAAATTGGGAATTGTATTTCAACCCAGAACAAGAAATGTGCTTGAACGGACACTAAATAACTCGCCCAGCTACAGCACTAAGGACAGATTTAGCGGGATATAAATTTGAGGCCTAGTATTTAGGCGCTGGGTGACCGGTATGGATTTAGTGACAGAATTAGACTGGGATATGGCCAAAAAATAAACAGACTATTGCTGGTTAAATGCACTTGGTGTGACAGCTTCACCCTGATGTAGGCTTTAGCCAAAAAACAACCACACCATTGAGGGTTAAATGCACTTGGTGACAGGCGCAGCTTGCCCCTGATTTAGTATATGGCCAAAAAATGAACAGACTATTGCTGGTTAAATGCACTTGGTGTGACAGCTTCACCCTGATGTAGGCTTTAGCCAAAAAACAACCACACCATTGAGGGTTAAATGCACTTGGTGACAGGCGCAGCTTGCCCCTGATTTTGTATATGGCCAAAAAATGAACAGACTATTGCTGGTTAAATGCACTTGGTGTGACAGCTTCACCCTGATGTAGGCTTTAGCCAAAAAACAACCACACCATTGAGGGTTAAATGCACTTGGTCGCAGCTTGTGCTGGCGCACCACAAGACACAAAATGGCCGCCGATCACCCCAGAAAAATGTGACTGACAAACGGTCTGGGCAGCCTAAAAACAGTGAGCAATTGAGGATCAGCAGCTCAATGATCCACAGCTGCAGATCGATCAGTTAATCAAGTCCTTTGGAGGAGTTAATCTGCCTAATCTCGCCCTACTGTCGCAGCCGCAACCTCTCCCTACGCTAATCAGAGCAGAGTGACGGGCGGCGCTATGTGACTCCAGCTTAAATAGAGGCTGGGTCACATGGTGCTCTGGCCAATCACAGCCATGCCAATAGTAGGCATGGCTGTGATGGCCTCTTGGGGCAAGTAGTATGACGCTTGTTGATTGGCTGCTTTGCAGCCTTTCAAAAAGCGTCACAAAAGCGCGAAGAAAGCGACGAACACCGAACCCGAACCCGGACTTTTACGAAAATGTCCGGGTTCGGGTCCGTGTCACGGACACCCCAAAATTCGGTACGAACCCGAACTATACAGTTCGAGTTCGCTCATCCCTATTGCCGACTAAAAACGTGATTTCTCCAGGTTTCTTGCTTGTGGGCCAATGAGTTATTGGCCCACATGCAACTTAAGCAGGGAGGAATCATGACTTTAGATGGGAAAAATGACAAATATTCTAAAAAACTAATATATGGCACTATATCGAATATATTCGTTTTTTGAATATTTGTAATATTCTAAAACAAGAATATATAGCGAACATAGAACAATTTAGCTAATATAGTGATATAATCTTGTTTGTCTAATAGTTGTAATTTTGAAATTCAGATTGGAAAAAAATTACAACTATTAAAAAAAAGATTATAGCACTATATTAGCTAAATTGCTCTACATTTTTTTTTTTTTCGAATGTTCATAATATTCTAAAACAAGAATATATAGCAATATAGCAAATATTCTAAAAAAACTGAATATAGAGCAAATTAGCTAATATAGTGCTATAATCTTCTTTGTCTAATAGTTTATAGCACTATATTAGCTAAATTGCTCTACAATATTTTTTTTCGAATATTCGCTATATTGCTATATATTCTTGTTTTAGAATATTACGAATAGAGCTGAGCGGACACCTGGATGTTCGGGTTCGGCCGAACGTCAGAAAAAAGTTAGAGTTCGGGACCCGAACTTGACCCGAACTTGACCCCGAACTCCATTGAAGTGAATGGGGACCCAAACTTTTGAACACTAAAAAAGCTGTAAAAATGTCATGGAAAGGGCTAGAGGGCTGCAAATGTCATCAAAATGTGGTTAAGAGCATAGCAAGTGCTCTGCAAACAAATGTGGATAGGGAAATGACTTTAAATAACATAAAATACGTGAAAAATAATCTTGATCTAGGAGGATGAGGTCCATATGGAGTAGGAGGTTGAGGAGGCGGTGGATGTGGCGGTGTTGGTGGAAGTGGCGGTGGAGGAGGAAGAGGTAGCCTACACAGCTTTTTGGTTTAATTTTTATTTATTTTTTAAATTAGGGTACACCCCAAAACATTGGGAAATATAACCCTCCAGTCGTTCAGACAATACACTGGCTGAAGGGCAGGCCAGCACCTCCAAGGCGTAAAGGGCAAACTCGGGCCATGTGCCCAATTTGGAGACCCAGAAGTTGCAGGGGCTGACCCCTGTCAGTCAGTTAGTGTAGGCGTGTGCATACTTACTGCCCCCTTATGTAGCACGTCCCTGTGATGTTCACAATCCAATTTGATATCTGCTCTATTAACTTTCGATGTTCTATTATGCGTCTACCAGCGTGATCACGGGTGGCTGGGAATCAGGGTTCCAGGCCGGAGAGGGAGCGTGAGAAAAAGAGACCACATCCAAGGGAGGATTTTTTTTTTTCAAATTTAAAATTATAGAGTGGAAATATGTATTAAAGCGTAAAAGTGGGACAACTTTTTAAAGGGAACCTGTCACTGGGATTTTGTGTATAGTGCTGAGGATATAGGTTGCTAGATGGCCTCTAGCACATCCGCAATATCCAGTCCCCATAGCTCTGTGTGCTTTTATTGTGTAAAAAAAAACGATTTGATACATATGCAAATTAACCTGAGATGAGTCCTGTACGTGAAATGAGTCAGGGACAGGACTCATCTCAGGTTAATTTGCATATGTATTAAATCTTTTTTTTTACACAATAAAAGCACACAGAGCTATGGGGACTGGGTATTGCGGATGTGCTAGTGGTCATCTAGCAAACGATGTCCTCAGCTCTATACACAAAATCCCGGTGACAGGTTCCCTTTAAAGTTTAAGCATTGAATGAAAGGATGTGTTTCACATCAATTAATGAAGAATTTATTAAATTGTATTCCCTGTCAACTATGCAGAGCAGGGGTTTCTATCCGGCAAAATATGAAAAATGTCAACTGACAATGTAATTGACGATTTTTTAAAGTTTATGTTAAGGGGGATAAATTTATTTTAAAAAATTGGGATCGAGCAGAAATGTGGGAAAAGCTATTGAGGCGCAAGTGTGGGACAAATTACAGAAGCCCAAATGTGGGCCAAAAGAGTCAAGCAGAAATGTGGGAAAAGCTATTAAGGCACAAATGTACAGATTACAGAAGCTCAAATATGGGCCAAAAGAGTCAAGCGGAAATGTGGGAAAAGCCATTGAGGCTCAATTGTTGGCCAAAAGAGTATAGCGGAAATGTGGGACAAATTATTGAAATGCAAAGGATTCAAAGGAGGTGGAGCGCATCAATTAAATAAGCATTTCAGAATTTTTTTTCCCCGTCACCCATTCACGTCTAAAATTGTATAATGTCAACCCAAGAATGTAACCGAAAAATTACAGAAATTTATTAACCTGTCTACTTGGTAGAGCAGGGGTCTATGACAGAAAAAAATTGTTTGTCACCCGAAAATGTAAAATAAAAATTATTGAAATTTATTAAGCTGTCAACTAGATAGAGGAGGGGTATATTACACCAAAAAATTGGTAAATTTGACCCTAAAATGTAGCTGACAAATGTTTTTCGTTGTTGTATTTTTTCGGTCTAATAGGTATAGCAGTGGTACATCACACCAAAAAATTGTTGAATTTTACCAGAAAATGTAACTGACAATTATCTTCTTTTTTCACCTGTCTACTAGGTATAGCAGTGGTACTTCACACCCAAAAAATGTTCAATTTCAACTGAAAATGTAACTGACAATTATTTTTTTATTTTATTTTTAACCGGCCTACTAGGTATAACAGTGGTACATCACACCCAAAAATTGGTGAATTTCAACAGAAAATGTAAATTACATTTTATTTTATTTTTTAACCTGTCTACTAGGTATAGCAGTGGTACTATACACCCAAAAATTGGTAAATTTCACCCAAAAATGTAAATGACAATATTATTTTTATTTTTTTAAACTGTCTACTAGGTATAGCAGTGGTACTATACACCCAAAAATGGTGAATTACACCAGAAAATGTAACTGACAATTTTTTTTTTTTTTTTTTACCGGTCTACTAGGTATAGCAGTGGTACTATACACACAAAATTGGTAAATTTCAACCGAAAATGTAAATGAGAATTATTATTTTTTTTTTACCTGTCTACTAGGTATAGCAGTGGTACTATACACCCAAACGTTTGTGCATTTCACCTGAAAATGTAACTGACAAAGTAGTGAAATGATATAAAATAAAAAAAGGTACAAATAAATACAATAAAATAGATTTATGAGGTGGAGTTCCATATGGAGTTGGAGTTTGAGGAGGCGGTGGACATAGCGGTGTAGGTGGAAGTGGCGGTGGAGGAGGAAGAGGTAGCCAACACAGGTTTTTGGTTTTAATTTATTTATTTTTTAAATTAGGGTACACTCTAAAAGATTGCGAAATATTCAAAATACAAAAATGAGCAATTGCGCTGCAGTATAACAATGGCTGGTTAGTGTCGGTATACATGTCTATTCTGCACAAGGTACGGACAAGTCCTAAGGGATCCATGCCTGGATCATTTTAATGAACGTGAGCTTGTCCACATTGGCTGTGGACAGGCGGCTGCGCGTGTCTCTGATGACGCCCCCTGCCATGCTAAACACATGTTCAGACAATACACTGGCTGCAGGGCAGGCCAGCACCTTCAAGGCATAAAGGGCAAGCTCAGGTCATGTGCCCAATTTGGAGACCCAGAAGTTGAAGGGGGCAGACCCGTCATTCAGTACGTGTAGGCATCTGCACACATACTCCTCCACCATGTTGGTGAAATGCTGCCTCCTGCTAAGACGTTCCAGATCAGCTGGTGGTGCTGGTTGTTGTGGCGTGCTGACAAAGCATTTCCACATTTCGGCCATGCTAACCCTGCCTTCTGCGGTGCT
The DNA here is from genome assembly GCF_014858855.1 of Bufo gargarizans. Lineage (NCBI taxonomy): Eukaryota > Metazoa > Chordata > Amphibia > Anura > Bufonidae > Bufo > Bufo gargarizans. The sequence continues at coordinate 116,118,816 of NC_058080.1, forward strand.
GGCAGTGCTTCAGCTGCGTTGGCGACCTCTTCCTCATCCTCTGTCTTCGCCTTGTGCTTTCACTGTGCCCCCGCTGTCAGGTGGGAATGCCACCAACAGCACGTCTAACAGCGTGTGCTTGTACTCGTGCATCTTATGATCACACTCCAGTGAGGGAATTAAGGACGGTACGTTGTCCTTGTAATGGAGATCCAGCAGCGTGGCCACCCAGTAATCAGCACAAGTTAGAATGTGGGCAACACGGCGGTCAATGCGGAGACACTTCAGCATGTAATCGCTCATGTGTGCAAGGCTGCCCAGTTGCAATGAAAGCTGTCCTCTGTGGGAGGTGTATCGTCTGTGTCCTCTGTATCCCCCCAGCCACGCACCAGTGATGGCCATGAGCTGGTCTGGGTGCCACCCTGCTGTGAACATGGTTCCTCCTCCTCCATCTCCTCCTCATCCTCCACCTCGTCATCCTCCAGAACTGTGCCCTGCGTGCTGCAGCTGAAACTCCACTATTGCCTGCTGCTGCTCGCACAGTTTGACCGGCATGTACAAGGTGGAGTTGTAAAACTTGTAATCGCAATGTGATTAATACAGTTTATATTAATCGCATTGCGATTACAACTTAGAGCTGGGTTCCTAATGGTTATATTGATAGAAAATAACGAAGATTGAGAATATAGTGCTATATTCGTTGTCAATTCTAGCAATACAACCATTAGGAACTCAGATCTAAGTTGTAATCGCAATGCAAATAATGCAGGTTATATTAATCGCATTGCGAATTCAAGCTAGCAATTGCAAGCTAAGTTCCTAATGGTTGTATTGCTAGAATTGACGAATATAACGAATATAGCACTATATTCTCAATCTTCGTTATATTCTAGCAATACAACCATTAAGAATCCAGCAGCTCTAAGTTGAATTCGCAATGCGATTAATACAACCTGTATTAATCGCATTGCGATTTCAACTTTCTCAAATCCGACAGTACATTCTAGCATGGAGTCGTTCCCATGGTGATGGGGACGCTCCATGAGCACGGAAGCCAGCAGAAGTTCTGTTGAAATCGCAATGTGATTTATAGAACTTGAATTAATCGCATTGCGATTTCAACTTTCTCAAATCCGACAGTACATTCTAGCATGGAGTCGTTCCCATGGTGATAGGGACGCTCCATGAGCACGGAAGTCAGCAGAAGTTCTGTTGAAATTGCAATGCGATTTTATAGAACTTGAATTAATCGCATTGCGATTTCAACTTTCTCAAATCCGACAGTACATTCTAGCATGGAGTCGTTCCCATGGTGATAGGGATGCTCCATGAGCACGGAAGTCAGCAGAAGTTCTGTTGAAATGGCAATGCGATTTATAGAACTTGAATAATGCGATTTCAAAGTTCTATAAATCGCATTGCAATTTCAACAGAACTTCTGCTAACTTCCGTGCTCATGGAGCGTCCCTATCACCATGGGAACAACTCCATGCTAGAATGTACTGTCGGATTTGAGAAAGTTGAAATCGCAATGCGATTAATTCAAGTTCTATAAATCGCATTGCAATTTCAACTTACCTCACTCTGCGTCAACTACGTAATTTTCCATGGGTGTTTTGCCATGGATCCCCCTCTGACATGCCACAGTCCAGGTGTTAGTCCCCTTGAAACAACTTTTCCATCACTATTGTGGCCACAAAGAGTACCTGTGGGTTTTCAAATTCGCCTTCCTATTGATGTCTATTGCGGTTCGCACCGGTTCGCACGTTTGCGGAAATTCGCATTCGCTGTTCGCGAACGGAAAATTTTATGTTCGCGACATCACTAATGGAGAGCTGAACACTTCCGTGGGACATTGTGGAGATGCTTGTTGACCCACGTGTTGGTGTTGCTGGCAGATCCTCTGTTTGCGGGGTGGTAGGTGGCACTGTCACTCCAGAGGTGTTTTTTTTTAAGGTGTCTACTCCACTGCAGCTCGTGCTATCCTGTGAGCTGTGGATTGGGGGTGAGTCTGTCTTCAGCTTTGCTGGGTGCAGGATCTATGCCTGGTCATGCAGGTTGTGCTCAGGTTGAGAACGTTTATGCCTCGCTTCATGCTCTGATTGCACAGCTTGCAAACCACTCGTGTCTTGTCATCAGCACATTGTCTGAAGAACTGCCACGCCAGACAACTCCTTGGAGCTGGCTTTGATGTGCTTGGTCCCTTGCTGTGGTGGGCAGTAGCAGGCATACTGTCTAGAGGATGGCCGCTCTGCTTTTGCACCCTGCTCCCTCTTCTGATATGCTGGTGGCTCTGTGCAACCACCGCCTCTTCCTCTGAACTACATAGGTCACTCGCATGACCTTGATTCCATGTGGGGTCGAGGACCTCATTGTCCTCCACATCATCTTCCATCCAGTCTTCACCCCTGCCTTCCTTGTCGGTCTGCACATTTTCGAAAGCCATAGCAGTTGGCACTAGAGATGTCACAAACATAAAATTTTCCGTTCGCGAACGGCAAACAGAAATTTCCGCAAATGTTCACGAACGGGCAAACCGGGCGAACCGCCATTGACTTCAATACGCAGGCGAATTTTAAAACCCACAGGACTCTTTCTGGCCACAATAGTAAAGGAAAAGTTGTTTCAAGGAGACTAAAATCTGGACTGTGGCATGCCGGAGGGGGATCCATGGCAAAACTCCCATGGAAAATTACGCAGTTGACACAGAGTCAGGTTTTAATCCATAAAGGGCATAAATCACCTAACATTCCTAAATTGTTTGGAATAACGTGTTTTATAACATCCAGTGTGTGTATACGATCAGGTATAATGTTGTATCGATCAGGTAGTGTAAGGGTTACGCCCGCTTCACATTGACAGACCAAACTCTGACAGACCAAACTACCCGTTTAACGCACCGCAAACAGTCCATTTGCACAACCGCAAACTTCCCATTTGCACATGGTTGGATACCAAGCTAGCAATGTCCCGTTCCTTTTCCTCACTGAAGTCACTGCAGTAGCGTCCTGGTTGCCATGGTTACCGATCGGAGCCCCAGCGATTAAACTGGGACTCCGATCGGAACTCTCCGCTGCCACCAAAATGAGTTAAATACAATAGAGGGAGGGAGGGTGGGCGCACACTGTGCCACCAATGAGTTAAATACAATAGAAGGAGGGAGGGGGGGCCGCACACTGTGCCACCAATGAGTTAAATACAATAGAGGGAGTGAGGGGGGCGCACACTGTGCCACCAATGAGTTAAATACAATAGAGGGGGTGCCGGGGGGGCAGCACACTGTGCCACCAATGAGTTAAATACAATAGAGGGAGGGAGAGGGGGGCGCACACTGTGCTACCAATGAGATAAATACAATAGAGGGAGGGAGGGGGGGCCGGGGGGGCCGCACACTGTGCCACCAATGAAGTAAATACAATAGAGGGAGGGAGGGGGGGCGCACACTGTGCCACCAGTGAGTTAAATACAATAGAGGGAGGGGAGGGCCGGGAGGGGCCGCACACTGTGCCACTAATGATAATACAATAGAGGGAGGGAGGGGGCCGCACTGGCCACCAATGATATTCAAACTGGGGAGGGAGGGGGGTCTGCCCCCTGTGGCCTGGCAGCCCCTGATCTCTTACAGGGGGATATGATACGCACAATTAACCCCTTCAGGTGCGGCACCTGAGGGGTTAGTTGTGCGTATCATAGCCCCCTGTAAGAGATTGGGTGCTGCCAGGCAGCAGGGGCAGTCATGTACACAGTTTGTAGTATATTCTAACTAGAAGTGTCCCCATCACCATGGGAACGCCTCTGTGTTAGAATATACTGTTGGATATGAGTCTCACGATGTAACTCAAATCCGATGGTATATTCTAACATAGAGGCGTTCCCATGGTGATGGGGACGCTTCAAGTTAAAATATACCATCGGATTGGAGAAAACTCCGATCCGATGGTATAAAAGGGACTCCTGACTTTACATTGAATGTCAATGGGGACGGATCAGTTTGCAATTGCACCATATTGTGTCAACGTCAAACGGATCCGTCCCCATTGACTTGCATTGTAATTCAGGACGGATCCGTTTGGCTCTGCACGGCCAGGCGGACACCAAAACGACTTTTTTTTTCATGTCCGTGGATCCTCCAAAAATCAAGGAAGACCCACGGACGAAAAAACGGTCATAGATCACGGACCAACGGAACCCCGTTTTGCAGACTGTGAAAAAATACTGTCGTGTGCATAAGGCCTAAAGGTGAGGTAATCTAGACTTTTTTGACCTAGGCGATTTCTCTTCTCAGTGACAATACCTCCTGCTGCGCTGAAGGTCCTTTCTGACAGGACACTTGAGGCAGGGCAGGCCAGAAGTTCTATCGCAAATTGGGATAGCTCAGGCCACAGGTCAAGCCTGCACACCCAGTAGTCAAGGAGTTCATCGCTCCTCAGAGTTTCGATATCTGCAGTTAAGGCGAGGTAGTCTGCTACCTGTCGGTCGAGTCGTTCTCTGAGGGTGGACCCCGAAGGGCTGTGGCAATGCGTAGGACTTAAAAAGCTCTGCATGTCCTCCATCAACAACACGTCTGTAAAGCGTCCTGTCCTTGCCGGCGTGGTCGTGGTAGGAGGAGGATTACTTACACCTCTTCCCCTGTTAGATTCCGGTTGTGCTGTGACATCACCCTTATACGCTGTGTAAAGCATACTTTTTAACTTGTTTTGGAACTGCTGCATCCTTTCCGGCTTCCGGTAATTAGGTAACATTTCAGCCACTTTCTGCTTATACCGGGGTCTAGTAGCGTGGCCACCCAGTACAGGTCGTTCTCCTTCATCCATTTTATATGAGGGTCCCTCAACAGGCATGACAGCATGAAAGACCCCATTTGCACAAAGTTGGATGCCAAGCTAGCCATGTCCCGTTCCTCGTCCTCACTGATCTCATTAAAGGTCTGTTCTTCCCCCCAGCCATGTACAACACCTCAGGTACCAGATAGGTGACAACGAGCACCCTGGGATGCCTGCTGTGGTTGGTCTTCCTCCTTCTCAAAGCCACATTACTCCTCTGACTCCTCTTCCTCACACTCCTCTTCCAGCATTGCCGCAGGTCCAGCAAGCGATGATGATAAGGCTGTTTCTGGTGGTGATGGTGACCACAACTCTTCCTCTTCACGCTCATCTACGGCCTGTCCAGCACTCTTTGCAGGGCACGCTCTAGGAAGAAAACAAATGGGATGATGTCGCTGATGGTGCCTTCGGTGCGACTGACTAGGTTTGTCACCTCCTCAAAAGGATGCATGTCCAGTAATGTGGCAAAAAAATACCCAGCTCCGCAGAGGCTGTCCTGGCACCCCGGTCATACAAATACTTGTTGGAGCAGGCGGTCGAACATTAGGAGTGTTGAATTCCAACGTGTCAGGCTGTCGCAAATCAAGCGCCTCACTGGCATGTTGTTTCGCTGCTGAATATCAGAAAAGTGCTCCATGGCCGTGTAGGAACGCATGAAATCGCCAAAAACCTTCCTGGCCTGCTTGAGGATGTCCTGTAAGCCTGGGTACTTATGCAAAAAGTGGTGTATGATCAGATTCGACACATGTGCCATGCACGGCACATGTGTCAACTTGCCCAAATTCAATGCCGGCAACAAATTGCTTCCATTGTCACACACAACTTTGCCGCCTGGTCAGCCACTGATCCACCTGTGCGTTAAGGGCGGACAGAAGTGCTGGTCCGGTGTGACTCTCTGCTTTCAGGCAAGTCAACCCCAAGACGGCGTGACACTGTCGTATCCGGGATGTGGAATAGCCCCTGGAGAGCTGGGGGGGTGCAGTTGATGTGGAGCAAGACGCAGCAGCAGAAGAAGACTCAGCCGAGGAGGTTAGCGAAGAGGATGGAAGAGGATGGAGTAGGAGGAGTAGAGGAGGTGGCAGAAAGCCTGCCTGCAAGTCGTGGCAGTGTCACCAACTCCGCTGCAGAGCCACACATTCCATGCTTGGCAGCCGTCAGCAGGTTTACCCAATGCACAGTGTACGTGATATACCTGCCCTGACCGTGCTTTGCAGACCAGGTATCAGTGGTCAGATGGACCCTTGCCCCAACACTGTGTGCCAGACATGCCATGACTTCCTTTTCTACAATAGAGTATAGGTTGGGGATTGCCTATTGTGAAAAAAAAATAAAATTCAGCCGGGTACCTTCCACTGCAGTGTCCCAATAGCTACAATTTTTTTGAAGGCCTCAGACTCCACCAGCTTGTATGGTAAAAGCTGGCGGGCCAAGAGTTCCGACAAGCCAGCTGTCAGACGCCGGGCAATGGGGTGACCCTGTGATATTGGCTTCTTACGCTCAAACATTTCCTTGACAGACACCTGACTGTGTCTGTCAAGGAAAGAGGCGGAGTGGCCTCAAGGAAAGAGGCAGAGTGCTGAAGGTTAGAGGCGGAGTGGCGGGTGGTTGAGAGGGGGCAAGGAGGACAGCAGTGGTTGACGTGGCTGAAGATGCTTGACCGGGAGGAGGATAGTGGCTTTGAGTTTGTGTGCCGCTTGTACTCATCATGTGTTGAGCCTATAGGCGTTTGTGATGTGAGATCATGTGCCTCTGCAAAGCAGTTGTACCTAGGTGGGTGTTTGACTTCCCATGACTCAGTTTCTTTTGGCACAGGTTGCAAATGGCATCGCTGTTATCAGAGGCAGACACACGCAAAAAATGCCACACTGCTGAGCTTTGCAATGACGGCATTTTGGTGGTGGCAACAGCATGCGTTGATTGGCGTGCTGTCTGGCTGACCCCGGGTGCCGATACATGCTGTCTGACTGTGCCACTAGCTTGTTGCGACGACCTCCCCCCTGCTTCCAACTCGTCTCCTCCTCCTCTCTGTTTCCCCATCTGAACTTTCCCCCTGTTCTTTTTCTCTTCGAGGGGCACCCATGTGCCCATGTGACATCCACGGACACATCGTCATCATCAATCGCTTCACTTGTATCTGACAACTCAGCAAAGGATGCAGCAGCGGGTACAACATCATCATCATCACACCGAACGTCCATGTGTGTAATGCTGCCTGACTAAGACATATCCCTGTTATCTACATCCTCTGGCAATAATGGTTGCTCATCATTTATTTCTTCCAACTGATGTGTAAATAACTCCTCTGACAGATCAAGTGAAGCGGCTGTGGTGCTAGTGTCGGTGGTGGCGGCGGGCGAGCGAGTGGTAACTTGAGAGGTGCCCAAAGCTGAGCTGGAGGAGGATGGTGCGTCAAGGTTCCGAGCGGATGCTGTAGAAGATTGGGTGTCCTGTGTAAGCCAGTCAACTATGTCCTCAGAATTTTTTGAGTTCAGGGTACGTGGCCTCCGAACACTGGGCATTATTCTAGGGCCAAATGAAATCACAGCACCATGACCACGACGGCCGCTGCGGGTTGGCCTGCCTCTGCCTGTAATTTTATTTTTAGTTTAGTGGTACTATGCGTGCAAGGTACTGTGCCACCCTATATGAGTGGTGGGCAGTGGGCATAGTACAGTCTGTGGGCCTGACACTCACTGGCAGGCAACTGCAATTATATAACAGAGGAAAAATTAAATGACTCTTTTATCTGCAAGGTGCTGTGCCACCCTATATGAGTGGTGGGCAGTGGGCACAGTACAGTCTGTGGGCCTGACACACACTGTCAGGCAACTGCAATTATATTACAGAGGAAAAATTTAATGACTTTTTTTTTATCTGCAAGGTGCTGTGCCACCATATATGAGTGGTGGGCAGTGGGCACAGTACAGTCTGTGGGCCTGACACTCACTGGCAGGCAACTGCAATTATATTACAGAGGAAAAATTTAATGACTTTTTTATTTGCAAGGTGCTGTGCCACCCTATATGAGTGGTGGGAAGTGGGCACAGTACAGTCTGTGGGCCTGACACTAGCAGGCAACTGCAATTATATTACAAAAGAAAAATTCTATGACTTTTTTATCTGCAAGGTGCTGTGCCACCCTATATTAGTGGTGGGCAGTGGGCACAGTACAGTCTGTGGGCCTGAAACTCACTGGCAGGCAACTGCAATTATATTACAGAGGAAAAATGTAATGACTTCTTTATCTGCAAGGTGCTGTGCCGCCCTATATGAGTTGTGGGAAGTGGGCACATTACAGTCTGTGGGCCTGACACCCATTGGCAGGCAACTGCAATTATATTACAGAGGAAAAATTGAATGACTTTTTTATTTGCAAGGTGCTGTGCCACCCTATATGAGTGGTGGGCAGTGGGCACATTACAGTCTGTGGGCCTGACACACACTGGCAGGCAACTTTTAAATGACTTTTTTATCAGCAAGGTGCTGTGCCACCCGATATGAGTGGTGTGCACACAGTACAGTCTGTGGGCCTGTGGCCTCTCACACACGGGCAGGCAACTGCAATATATATATATAGAAAAATAAAAATAAAAGCAGACTGATGTACCAGCCCTAAAAAGGGCTTTTTGGGGTGCTGTCAGGACGCTGTCTTCACAGAAGATAAGTCTTTGAGGACTGGAGTGGACACAGAACACTGGCCTAGTTAACGATTTCCTTATTAATTCAGCAGCAGCAGCAGCACTCTCCCTGCTCTAACTAACACTGCATCTTCAGAATGAATCTAAGATGGATGCTGTCCTTGCTTTTTGATAGGAGGGAGGGTATGCTGATTGGATGTAATGTGTCTGCTGACTGTGAGGTACAGGGTCAAAGTTTGCTCAATGATGACGTATAGGGTGCTGACCAAACATTGCATATGTTCGCCCGCCATGGCGAACGCAGACAAGCGATGCTCGCCGGGAACTGTTCGCCGGCGAATAGTTCGGGGCATCTCTAGTTGGCACCTGTGTTTCATCATCATCCGAGACGTGCTGCGATGGTCCTCCCATGTACTCATCTTGAAAGATAAGTGGTTGGGCATCGATGCACTCAATATCTTCCACTTCTGGGGCAGGGCTAGGTGGATGGCCCTGGGAAACCCTGCTAATAGAGTCATCAAAAAGCAGAAGAGACTGCTGCATGACTTGGGGCTCAGACTGCTTGGCTGATTTGCAAGGGGGTGAGGTGAAAGACTGATGGACATTGGCTGCAGGTGCCAACAATCTTCTTTCAGCAGGAGACTGAACTGGATCCACTGTCAGCAACCCAATCTACTATCGCCTGTACTTGTTCAGGCCTCACCATTCGTAGAGCTGCATTAGGCCCAACCAATACCGCTGCAGGTTCTGTCACCTACTCGCACCTGAGGAAGGGTTTTCACTTATGCGTGTAGCTGGTACAGATCGACCACGTCCTTTCCCTGCAACAGGAGCTCCACCTGCAGCACCACGACCTGGGTCATGTCCCTTATTTGACGCTCTCCTCATATTTCTCGAATTTAGGATCTTTCCCTAAATGGGTGTTTAATAGTAGTATAGAACAACAGTATGTAAAGGGTGTATCTCACATGTCCTGAACCAGACAAGGCCTCAATTAAAGATTTGTTTGCCCAAAATGGCTGTATTTCAAACACCTGAATCAAACCCCTGTATGTAAAGGGTGTATCTTACACGGCCTGAACCAGACTAGGACTCAATTAAAGATTTGTTTTCCCAAAATGGCTGTATTTCAAATACCTGAATCAAACCCCTGCATTTAAAGGGTGTATCTCACACGACCTGAACCAGACTAGGCCTCACTTAAAGATGTGTTTGCCCAAAATGGCTGTATTTCAAATACCTGAATCAAACCCCTGTATTTAAAGGGTGTATCTCATGATACATGAAATATTGTGTATTTTGCCCCAAAAAGGGTGTTTTATTAACAGAAGAATATAAGCCCTGTATATACAGGGTGTTTCTCACATGGTCTGACCCACAGTAGGCCCCAATTAAAGATTTGTGCACCAAATGGCGGTATTTCAAATATCTGAATATAACCCAAATGTATAAAGGGTGTATCTCAAAATGACATATGCAGAAAAGGCTGCCAAATAAACTTTTTTTCCCCAAACGGGTGTTTGTTTAATAACTGAATATGGCAGCAGTATATAACCCTGGAATTTCAAACATCAAGATACTGCAAGTCCTGAAATATTGTGTATTTTGCCCCAAAAAGGTTTTTTTTATTAATAGAAGAAAATAAGCCCTGTATATACAGGGTGTATCTCACACGGCCTGACCCACAGTAGGCATCAATTAAAGATTTGCGCACCAAATGGCAGTTTTTCAAATATCTGAATATAACCCCTGTATATACAGGGTGTATCTCACACACCCTGATCCACACTAGGCCGCAATTAAATTTGTTGGCCCAAAATGGCTGTATTTCAGATACCTGAATAGAAGCCCTGTATTTAAAGGGTGTATCTCACACGCTCTGATCCACACTAGGACTCTATCAAAGAATTGTGCCCAAAATGGCTTTATTTCAAATAACTGACAGTATGTAAAGGCGGTATCTCACAATGACATCTGCAGCAAAAGCTGCCAACTAATTTTTTTGTCCAAACGGGCGTTTGTTTAATAACTGAATTTGACGGCAGTATATAACCCTGGAATTTCACACTTGCTGATTATGCAAGGCCTGAAAAATAGTGGAATCTGGCAAAAAAATCTAGAAAATAATGTCTGTATTTCTAGCCTAAATTGCACACTAACTAATCCAGATATTGTATATTGGCCCAAAATTTTTTGGGGGGGTAACAAAATATGAAATATTAATATATATATATATATATATATATATATATATATATATATATAATATATATATATATATCTTGAATTTAACACTTGCATATCAGGAAAATAGTGTTTTTTGCAAAAAAGTGTGTTTTTAAAACCCCAGAAAATGATGGCTGTATTTCTAGCTTAAATTTTACACTGACTAATCCAGATGTTGTATATTGCCAAAAAAAAAGTGTTTTTTGGTAACAGAATATGAAATCTGCATATATTAAACTTGAATTTAACACTTGCAGATCTGGAATATAGTGTTTTTTGGCACAAAAAGTGTTTTTAAAAACCCTGAAAATGATGCCTCCTAGCTTAAATTGCACACTGACTAAGCCTGCAATTGCACCAGATGTTGTAAATTGCCAAACTAATTGGGATTTTCAATGTCCCAAAAGCTCAGATGCAGTGCCAGTGCACTGAGCTTGCATAAAATGGCCGCCGCCGCTGCCCACCTAACTGACTTATTAAAGTATTATTATTTTTTTTGGTCACTGGGCTCAGGGCAGGATAAAAAAATTGTGCTCTGCACCCACAAAACACTATGTATGTAGATCGCTAAGTTAGATTCAGATTTTGAGCAAAGATTCAGTCCTATTCTCTCGCTGAAATCACCAGCAGCATCCTCTCCCTACACTAAGCACAGCAGAGTGGCGTGCAGCGCTACGTGACTCCAGCTTATATAGAGGCTGGGTCATATGCTACACTGGCCGATCACAGCCATGTCATTAGTAGGCATGGCTGTGATGGCTTCTAAGGTCCTACAGTTAACCGCCTGTTGTTTGGCTGCTCTGCAGCCTTTCAAAAAGTGCAAAGAAAGCACCGAACACCAAACCCGAACTTTTACTGAAATGTTCAGGTTCGGGTCCGGGGTCCAAAAATCCTAAAGTTCGGTACGAACCCGAACTTTACAGTTCGGATTTGCTCAACCCTAACTACGAATATTCGAAAAAACAAATATATTCGATATAGTGCTATATATTTGTTTTTTAGAATATTCATAATTTTTCCCATCTAAAGTCATAATTCCTCCCTGCTTAAGTTGCTAGAAGAAGGGAGGAATAATGTTTTTACTCGGCAATTGAAAAATTTGCAATTAAAATACCCATTACGAAAATTCCCATTATGAAAAATGACCATTACAAAAATTTGCATTTTTGCATATTATGTGATCATTATCTTGCCGATTTTTCTAGTAAAAAAATTGTAGAATATGACGAATATTCGAATTTGCAAATATTCGACAAATATTCAACAAAATATTTGCAAAATATTGCAATTTCGAATATGATCCCTGCCGCTCATTACTAGCTGTCAACGCATAAGTCGCGGTAAGCCCAACACTCACCTACTGACGACCGCCTTATGAAGGCATCTGGCCTCCCATCACGGAGCCCAGTGGGAGCAACACCGTCAGAACCCACAAAGACACACTCCTCGTTCTCCACATCCTGCCTCTTCTCCTTCTTCTTTCTCCTCCCATGTGTTCTTCACTCCACATTCCACCATGTCGTTGTCGCGTTACAAGCTTCTGTAACCCACATGTTCGAGCGAAAAAAGATGCTGATGCCGGATAACCCTCTTGTTCAAAGGCTAACTATTGTCTTGTCGGAACTGCTAGCCTGCCAACTACTGCCATATAAACTGGTGGACTCGGAGGCCTTTAGAAAATTTGTGGCCATTGGCACACCACAATGGAAGGTCCCCAGAAGGGAATATTTCTCCCAGAAGGGCATCCCGGGGCTATATGGCCATGTTCAGGCAAGTGAATGTATCTCTGGCACAAAATATCGTTGCCAAGATACATCTGACCACAGAAACATGGTCTAGAAAACACGGGCAGGGAAGGTACTTAACTTTTACTGACCACTGAGGGAACCTTCTGATGACCATCAAGCATGAAACCCGTGGCAGCATGTGGATATGGTGTTACCGCCACGAATTGCATGCAGGTCTGCCTCTTCTCCTCCTACTCCATCCTCCGTCTCCTCCTCGGCTGACTTCTCCTTTTTCACTGCTACCGCCTCTTCTGCTGCACCCCCCAAGCTCCCCAGAACCTATTTGACATGCCAGGTGAGACGTTGCCAAGCTGTGCTGCGGCTTTTGCGCCTGGTAGCCAAGATCCGCACTGCACTCCTTTCAGCTTTGCAGACACAGGCCGATCAGTGGCTGACCCCGCAGAATTTGACAGTTGGTAAAGTGTGCAACAACAGTGCCAATAAATATGCTGAGCATGCTGAAACAGGGCAAAATAACACACATGTCGTGCATGGCACACATTTTGAACTTAGTCCTGCAGCAATTCGTTGCCAAATACCCTGTGGTCCAGGATGTCTAGCGGCAGGCCAGTAAACTCTCTTGCCATTTTAGAAGATCTTACAAGTCCATGGCTCGCCTTGCTGACGTTCGGCAGTGACGCCACCTGCCATCAGACGTCTGATTTGTGACTGCCTGACGCGATGGAAATCCACCTTGTAGATGCTCGAAAGGTTGCTCCAGCGGAAACGTGCAGCTATTGACTACCTGTACGAACTCTGCGGCAGGACAGGTTCTAGGGAGCTTGTTTTTTTTCCACTGCGCCAGTGGCTGCTTATGTGCAACGCATTCAGACTTCTGCGGCCATTTGATGAGATCACCAAATTGGTCATTTGCAGCCAGGGTACCATAAGTGACATCGTACCTTAAACCTGTTTTCTGGAGCGTGCATTGTGTTGTGTCATTGAATAAGCCATCGAGGAGTAGGAGCAGGAGGATGAAGAAGTCGCAATGCTGGATGAATTTTCAGGGGGGCTACTCCATCTGAGACAAGTCAACAGAAGTCTTAAGAGGAGTCAGAGGAAGGATGGTGCCAGGGCAGAAGAGGAGAAGGAGCAATAAGAGCATGCTTTAAACTTTTCTGGGATCCCTGGTGTTGTCCCTGGCTGGGGGGAGGATACCGAGGATGACATTCTCCTGGACGATGAGCAGGAGCCAGGCCACTCCACCGCTTCCAGTTTAGTGCAAATGGGGGACCCCCTTATAGAAAGCATAAAGGGAAGTGACCAGTACTGGGTGGCAACGTGCTTAGACCCCCGGTACAAACACAAATTGGTGGACATGTTACCAGAATCACAGATGGCTGTCAGAATGCAGCATTTCCAGGCATTGCTTTGAAAAATGCTGCATTCTGCTATTGCGCACTGGCAGAGGAATTTCCACTCACAGAGAAACAGTTGTGGGTACCAATCCAACAGCGCATGCAAGAAGAGGGCAGTTTGAAGATGTGTTGTCACTTCGGATATGAGATCATTCTTGCAGACAACCCATCGACAGCTGCCCTCCGGATCCAGCCTCAGGGAACGCCTAGACCGACAGCTGTCCGACTACATTGGGTTAACAGCCGATGTTGACGCTCTGAGAAGTGAGAAACCCCTGGACCGCTGGGTGTGCAGGCTTAACCTGTGGCCAGAGCTGGCACAATTTGCCATGGAACTGTTGGCTTGCCCCTCGTCCAATGTGCTGTCTGAAAGGACGTTCAGCGCAGCAGGGGGGATCTTGACCAATCAGCGCACTCTCTTAGCTCACGACAGTGTGGACTACCTCACATTTATAAAAATGAATGAGGCATGAATCTCTGAGGAATCTCTGTGACGACCAAGTTTAATTGAATTCCCTCGTGCCAGCCCACAAATATCCACCACCACACAGAAAAATATTGGTCCCTGTCTTTGGTAAATACAGTGGCATAAAAAGCCTTTTCTATCTGTTGAATGCCTAATGTTTTGGGCCACGGAGGAATACAACACCTGTGACGACCTTGTGTTTCAACTATTATCATTTGTTTTTGTTTTTTCAAGAGGGGGGATTTTGTTAGCCATGTTTTTAATCCAATTTTATATTTTTAGTCTTTTTAAACATATGTATTTGACTACTATTTGTACTGGCCTTCAGTAAAATTGATATCCATTGACCGTCTAATAGACCTCCAGCCACATATGTACTTGTTCTTTTATGTACACTGAATGCATAATTTTTGGGGCCTGTAGTACACTGGCCTGCTGGAAAATTGATATCCAATGACCGTGTGAACTACCTCCAGCCACATACTTACTTGTTCTTTTCTGTAAGGTGAATGGATAATTTTAGTGGACTTGGAGGAATTCAACACCAGTGACGACCACGTGTTTTTTTGAATTTCAATATTAATATTAAGGGTTTTTTCCAGAGGGGGAATTTTGCTAGCCATGTTTTTAATCCAATTTTATATTTTTAGTTATTTTAAACATATGTATTTGTCCTGTATTTGTACTGATTGCAGTAAAATTGACCATGTAATATACCTCCGCCTACTGATGAGCCGCAGGGGTCATATTTGAATTTGCGATATTTCGTGAATATTTTGCAGAATTTTCGGCGAATATTAGCGAATTTGAATATTCGTTATATTCTACCATTTTTTTACTCAAAAAAATCTACAAGATAATGATCGCTTAATATGCGAATTTTCGTAATGCTAATTTTTATCGCAAATTTTTCAATTGCCGAGCAAAAACATGATTCCTCCCTGATTTTTGCTTGTGTGCCAATGAGTCGTAGCACTATATTGAATATATTTGTTCAGATTGGAAAAATATTTCAACTATTGAAAAAAAAGATAATAGCACTATATTAGCATAATTGCTCTACATTCGTTTTTTTTTCCGAATATTCGCTATATTGCTATATATTCTTGTTTTAGAATATTACGAATATTAATAAAAATTTATATATTTGTTTCTTCGAATATTCTAAAACAAAAATATATAGCAATATAGCGAATATTCGAAAAAAAAAAGATTATAGAGCATTTTAGCTAATATAGTGCTATAATTTTTTTTTAATACTTGAAATATTTTTCCAATCTGAAATTTGCAATAAAAACTTGCATTAGAAAAATTTGCAATAAAAAAAATCTCGAATACCTATATTCACGATAAAAATTTGCAATTTGAATATTTGTGATCAACACTAATAATCACTTTCTGTCTGGTAATTGCCATATGTGTGGCGCCTGTAGTCCAGTGGCCTACAGTAACATTTTTATTCATTGACTGCATAATGTACCTCGAGCCACATAATCAGAATTTATTTTATGTCAGGTGAATGCCTAATTTTTAAGGCCCATACTCCCGTGGCTTAAAATAAAAAATTTCTAGGCTCCAACAGGGCACATTTCAGAGAATTTCCATTTTAAAAATGTCCCCTGATTAAGATAAATATTTTTTGTTGGAATTGTTGTATACCACTCTAGTATGTCACTGTCCATGTTGTGGGACTATTTGTACACTTCTACTAAATATTTGGTGGCTCATCTGCCATTAAAGTGAATGGGGCCGCCGCAAACTTGCGGTTCGCAAACATTTGATTGCTTTTGCGTTCGCAAACTATCCCGGCTGATGTTCATCCAGAGTTGTACTGGAGTGTTCCATTAAGTTACTATTGTATACTATTATGAAGCTTTCTTTATACTAATGAAATAATGAAAGTTTTGAGAATATTAACCTTAAAAAATAAGAATATTAAATGAAAAACAGTGCATACCAGTAAGTCAAATAAATAATTGAAATCTAAGATTGATTTATCTTGAGATGTTGAGCACATTTGTTTAGTTTGTTTAAGTTGACAGTTTGATTGTCTTTGATGCTTTTTGGTTTTATTTTTCCTTAAAGAATAATATTTTGCTGTTTCTATACTTTTTTTTTAATCAATTTGTTATTTTGTAGCTGTGCTTGCTGTTTTGGTGCATTCCCTGTTCTTTACCGCCTGTCATGAGCATATCAAAAATAAAATTCACCAAAGTGGTTTCATCTGCTAACTTGTAGATATTTATAAAGTTTTTGAAACTTGTATACTCCCTATGGTTTGTTTTTAAATATGCATTGGTATGCAGAATGTTCACACAGCTTATTTTGCCAGAAGTCATATTTTTTTGCATCAAAGATGGATAAGATTTTATTTTGCCTACGGTTTTACTTTGAATATCCTTCAGGATAAGTATTGCAAAGTGAGGCCTCCTAACAGCTTTGTTTAAGTCTCCAGGATGCAAACAAATTACTTCTATCACACATTATTTTCTCCAATCACAGAAAATATCAGCAGAGTATTAAACATTGACATCAATACCAGTTATAATCAGCAAGTGGTCTATGTGGTAAAAGTTGAATGTGCAATAGCAGACTCTACCTTGATAAAGCTGGGATACTGATATTGCTATCTTTCAAAAGGGTATTAGTAATGCAAACTAAAATATTTGACCATGCCATATTTGCACACAAGATATGTTAAAATTCTGACATTTCTGCAACTGTTAACTTTGACTAGTGTCTCATTTTACCGAAGTGCACTAGCATTAAGGTAGAATAATATTGTTTTATCATTTTGTATTATAATATTAATTATATTTAATTATAATTCAATTAATTAAATAATCCATAAATTCACCAAAGAGCTGAGAAGAAATAAATTGTTCCTCAGTCTTATCATATTGCTGGCAGGACATGTTCTATGTTTTTGGAACGTACAGTCATGGCCAAAAGTTATGAGAATTACATAAATATTGGAAATTGGAAAAGTTGCTGCTTAAGTTTTTATAATAGCAATTTGCATATACTCCAGAATGTTATGAAGAGTGATCAGATGAATTGCATAGTCCTTCTTTGCCATGAAAATTAACTTAATCCCGTAAAAAAACTTTCCACTGCATTTCATTGCCGTCATTAAAGGACTTGGTGAGATCATTTCAGTAATCGTCTTGTTAACTCAGGTGAGAATGTTGATGAGCACAAGGCTGGAGATCATTATGTCAGGCTGATAGGGTTAAAATGGCAGACTCGACCTGTTAAAAGGAGGGTGATGCTTGATAGTTCTTCTATTGTTAACCATGGTGACCTGCAAATAAACGCGTGCAGCCATCATTGTGTTGCATAAAAATGGCTTCACAGGCAAGGATATTGTGGCTACTAAGATTGCACCTCAATCAACAATTTATAGGATCATCAAGAACTTCAAGGAAAGAGGTTCAATTCTTGTTAAGAAGGCTTCAGGGCGTCCAAGAAAGTCCAGAAAGCGCCAGGATCGTCTCCTAAAGAGGATTCAGCTGCGGGATCGGAGTGCCACCAGTGCAGAGCTTGCTCAGGAATGGCAGCAGGCAGGTGTGAGCGCATCTGCACGCACAGTGAGGCGAAGACTTTTGGAAGATGGCCTGGTGTCAAGAAATGCAGCAAAGAAGCCACTTCTCTCCAAAAAAAACATCAGGGACAGATTGATATTCTGCAGAAACTATGGTGAATGGACTGCTGAGGACTGGGGCAAATTCATATTCTCCGATGAAGCCTCTTTCCGATTGTTTGGGGCATCAGGAAAAAGGCTTGTCCGGAGAAGAAAAGGTGAGCGCTACCATCAGTCCTGTGTCATGCCAACAGTAAAGCATCCTGAGACCATTCATGTGTGGGGTTGCTTCTCATCCAAGGGAGTGGGCTCACTCACAATTTTGCCCAAAAACACAGCCATGAATAAAGAATGGTACCAAAATACCCTCCAACAGCAACTTCTTCCAACAATCCAACAACAGTTTGGTGAAGAACAATACATTTTCCAGCACGATGGAGCACCGTGCCATAAGGCAAAAGTGATAACTAAGTGGCTTGGGGACCAAAACGTTGACATTTTGGGTCCATGGCCTGGAAACTCCCCAGATCTTAATCCCATTGAGAACCTGTGGTCAATCCTCAAGAGGCGGGTGGACAAACAAAAACCCACTAATTCTGACAAACTCCAAGAAGTGATTATGAAAGAATGGGTTGTTATCAGTCAGTAATTGACCCAGAAGTTGATTGAGAGCATGCCCAGTCAAATTGCAGAGGTCCTGAAAAAGAAGGGCCAACACTGCAAATACTGACTCTTTGCATAAATGTCATGTAATTGTCAATAAAAGCCTTTGAAACGTATGAAGTGCGTGTAATTGTATTTCACTACATCACAGAAACAACCGAAACAAAGATCTAAAAGCAGTTTAGCAGCAAACTTTGTGAAAACTAATATTTGTGTCATTCTTAAAACTTTTGGCCACGACTGTACATACGAATGCGAAGAGTACAATATTATCCTCCACAGGGTTTCTGCATCCGTATGTCCATTCCGCAAAAGATAGAATATAACATTCATTGCCACAAATGCAGACTAGGAACCTATTGAAGTCAATGGATCTACAAAAAATTGGGGTGTCACACGAAGGGAATATCTATTTTGTGAATCCACATTTTGCAGACTGCAAAATACATTTGATCATGTGAAGGTAACCTTATAAAATGTCTAGCATGCAATATTTCCCTCATCAGTAAAGATGCTTACTTATATATTGTAACAGGACTGGACTGCGGAGGAATTATAATATTCTCGAGAAAACTTAAACAAGCATTCCCACGAAAATGTTCATTCTCTCACCTGTTAGAAGGGTAAATGTTGCAATCTGTAGTGAAGGTAATCTTCTTACCCATGACTGTATTTGTGAGTTATAATCTCCCTTCTGATCCTTAACTGTGTCATGATCTCCAACTGACACATTCTCATGAGACTGACATTGAGGCTCCCATAGGAATACATAGAGAAACAGACTACCTATCCACACATAAGATGCTGTGTTATTTGGAAAGTCAGAGTACTGGTCACATGACACAGCAAAGAATCAGAAGAGAGAGGATAATTCACAACTATAGTCACTGGTAAGAAAATTACCTTCACTACAGTTTATATCATGTAAACTGTAGTGAAGGTAAGAGTGAAGGTAATGGGTCAGAGAATGACAATTTTTGTAGGAGTCCTTCTTTAAATAAAAGTTACTGAAATACCATAGCTCTCACATAATGCTAAATATATGCATTATGCCAATCTTCAATGATTGACCCAGAAGAAAGAGGAGCAAATACATGAATCTTTGTTCTGACATTATACTGATTGGGATCTGACAGATTCTCTCATGCAGGGAACAGTGGATGTTCAGCTGTCTTATGACTAGGCTCAAGTGAATCGAGTTTCGGATCATAGATCTGAAGTTGATTTATAAAAAAAAATTCCTCATGCTTTGTGGTAGCACATCGATTTTCCCTGAAATGGCACTAAATGTGTTTAAAAAAAAAAATCATACTTACCTATTCCATTTGAGTATAAAGAGGCCGCCATGGCCATCTTGCTTGAAGCTCCTGCAATCTTGTGTGTGTGACACCAACTAACATGATGACATCATCACTCGCCGCTGGATCTTCAAGCAAGATGGTTGTGGCGGTCCCTTTGTAATCAGATGGATGAAGTACAATTTAATTTTATTTTTTAAATTGTAAATACTAAAATGCTTTAATATGGATCACAGATGCTGTAATCAGCGATGAACGCGGCATAGGTTCAATGATGTGGGTGGTGGTGGTGGTGTTATAGCACCCACTATTTAGAAAATAAATGTGCTTCCTGACAAAGTATTTCTTCACAAGCCACATTTTTTTGTAAAATTTGGCAAAGCAGCCGAATCCAATTTTAGAGAACTTTGCTCATCTCTAATGATTAATATTTTTCTCCAAACATACATTTGCCCATCATGGCCAAAAAGTTATATTTTAAACTCATCGATCCACAGTACTTGTCTCCAAAATGCAGCAGGCTTGCTTAGATGTTCTTTTGCAAACTTCTTATACTGAATTTTATGATGAGGATTCTGGAGAGGTTGTCTACTGACAGTAGAACAATTTGCCACAACTCCAGAGTCTGCTAAATATTACTGTAGGCCTTTTGCAGTCAAGCAGGGGTTCTGATTTGCTTTTCTAGCAGTTATATGACCAGCTAAAATTTTACTTGGTCTCCCAGACCTTCTCTTGGCCTCCACTAGTCCTGTTAATTGCCATTTCTTAATTACATTTTGAACTGAAGAAATGGCAACCTGAAAACACTTTGATACTCTACATTTTTATAGCCTTCTACTGCTTTGTGGGCCTCAAATATTTTGTTAGCAGCTGCTTAGAAAATTTTTTTTTTTTTTTTTTTTTTTTTTTTTTTTGACATGGTTAGAGGAGTCAGGCTATTTATAAAGCTTGAAATTTGCATCACCTGGCCTTTCCTAACAATGATTGTGTAAAAGCCTTAGGCCCCTTTCACACAAGCGAGTATTCTGCACGGATGCGATACGTGAGTTGAACGCATTGCACCTGCACTGAATCCTGACCCATTCATTTCTATAGGGCTGTTCACATGAGCGGTGATTTTCACACATCACTTGTGCGTTGCAGGAAAATCGCAGCATGCTCCTCTTTGTGCGTTTTTCACGCAACGCAGGCCCCATAGAAGTGAATGGGGTTGCGTGAAAATCGCAAGCATCCGCAAGCAAGTCCGGATGCGGTGCGATTTTCATGCACAGTTGCTAGGAGACGATCGGGATGGAGACCCGATCATTATTATTTTCCCTTATAACATGGTTATAAGGGAAAATAAAAGCATTCTGAATACAGAATGCATAGTAAAATAGCGCTGGAGGGGATAAAAAAAAATTTAAAAAAATTTAACTCGCCTTAATCCACTTGCTCGCACAGCCCGGCATCTCCTTCTGTCTTGATCTTAGCTTTGTGTAGCAACAAGGACCTTTGGTGACGTCACAGTCATCACATGATCCATCACATGATCTTTTACCATGGTGATGGATCATGTGATGACCGGAGTGACGTCACCACAGGTCCTGTTGCTACAAAAAGCTAAGATGAAGACAGAAGGAGATGCCGGCTACGCAAGCAAGTGGACTAAGGTGAGTTAAATTTTTATTTTATTTTTTAACCCCTCCAGCGTTATTTTACTATGCATTCTGTATTCAGAATGCTATTATTTTCCCTTATAATCATGTTATAAGGGAAAATAATACAATCTACAGAACACCGATCCCAAGCCCGAACTTCTGTGAAGAAGTTCGGGTTTGGGTACCAAACATGCGCAATTTTTCTCACGCGAGTGCAAAATGCATTACAATGTTTTGCACTCGCATGGAAAAATTGCGGGTGTTCCCGCAATGCACCCGCACATTTTCCTGCAACGCCTGTCTGAAAGAGACCTTACCGCTAACAGACCATTTAAGGTCTGACATTATGCTCAAAGTTATCTAAGCGCTCAAATCTCCTTTTGCAAGGTAGTCCTTTCCTTTTTTCACTCTAAAATTGTGCAAAACCAAAATAATGCACTGATATCATTAACTTTAACTTTATGCCTTTTGGAGAACATTTGATCTTCAACTTGCTTAACTGTTTATAGTAATAGTAATTTTGACCAGGGTGGCCCATAGTTTTGCATGCCACCATATATATATTTTTCCATTATATATATATATATATATATATATATATATATATATATATCATAGTAGGAAGGCAAAATGGTCTGTTGATGGAAGGTATGTGTCACCGAGGTTCCTGGCCTCAGTGAAGTAAGAAGAGCCTGTATTTTCAGGTGTCAGCGGCAGCTAATGCTGATTGACACTTTGCTATTTTAGTATGTCTGTATATAGCTGATCCGGTGCGGCTCTTACTGGGAGTACTCAAAGTGATGGGTGGGTGACTACTCCCCACGTTCCAGGCCAGGTTTTGAATGGCCTATAATAAACCCAGCCAGCAGTGTCAGATGTGAGTGATTACCTCTCTCTGACAATCGCTAGTGTGGGAACTGAGCCCTGTGCTAAAGTCTGCATTTTGAGGATTTTGACTGATGGAGGCAGAACCGCCAACAAGGTGATGTTTTTTGTTATGCACAAACTGTCTACTTTGTGTGAACAAGCACCAAGCTTGCAAAGAGTGCTTTTGTTTGAACTTATGTGTGAATAAACACAGACATTTAAATTATGAACTTGTACTTTTCCTCTGTACTGCACCTGCTTATCCCAACTACCAGAGTGAATCCCCACTATATATATATATATATATATATATATATATATATATATACTGAGTTATATAGCACATCTTTATTTTGATTGTTTGAAGCTCAAAAATCTATAGCAGAAAATAGAACTGTCTACAGTATCTTCATGCAATAACTTTAACAATTAAGCCCCTTTCACACGGGCGACTTTTCCGTGCGGGTGCGATCCGTGCGGCGAACGTATGGCACCCGCACTAAATCCTGACCCATTCATTTCTATGGGGCTGTGCACATGAGCGTTGTTTTGAACGCATCACTTGTACGTTCAGTGCAAATCGCAGCATGCTCTATAATGTCCGATTTTGACGTGACGCAGGCCCCATAGAAGTGAATGGGGTGCGTGCAAATCGGATGGCATCCGGATGGCAACGCGTTGCGTTCAGTTTTTTTTGACGGAAGTCACTTAGCAACACTCCTGGGCTATATAATACAGGAAGTAGGCGTTTTTTTTCTCTGTCTCGGTCTGCATGTGCTTTTTGGCAGCACATCAGAGATAAGTTTGCAGGATCTATTTCAAGCCCTCGCGGAGCCAATTATCTGCAGCATGCCCAAAAATCCGAGAGCCATGGATGTTGAGAAGCTGATTGTCCTGGTGCAGGATAGGCCCTGCCTCTGGGATCTCCGTTGTTCTGAATACCAGGACCGATATAAAAAGGACGCTGCCTGGGAGGAGGTTACCCAGGATCTATTTGCAGCCATATGGCAAACGACAAAAGGGCAAAGTCGCCGGAATTTAAGTAAGTAAAACAATGTATACATATCCTCCCTAGTATATAGGCCTTGTTATACCTTTGTTTACCTATCACTTTAGAAATTGATCCATGTTCCTTTATTGCCTTTCTATTACCAGTTGAAGAGGTCAAGAATCGTTGGCGGAGCTGCCGAGACCAATTCCGCAAGGAAATGCGAAAGCAGGGGCGGAGCGGGGCTGGTCTCCCCAAGAAAAGGCCGTACCTCTTCCGGGAGCAGCTAATGTTCCTCCGCGCTGTCATGGATCTGCGTCCGTAAGTCCATTCTACACAATAAGCTATACATACTGTGAATGTTTTGAATGGATCAATGTGAAATGTCCTATTTATCACTAGCAAACATTCGCATTGCTCCTTTCTTAACCTAAAGTCGGAGATTTAAATGATAAGTTGAGTAAAGATTGATGGTACGTAAATAATGTAGCAGGATGAACCCACATGCTCTATGGGACATAAGAAGTGTAATAAATGTATTTTCAAATTTTAGTTTCCTCGTTTTGGTTAAAGTTAACACGATAGTATACATGAGTAGAGACCTTGTATTTCTGAGTGTGTGGGTTATCCCTGCTACATCTATACTACCACAATTACCACATATGTCTATTTTAGGTTGGCAGGGGAGTTGCTAGTGTGTGAAAACATCTGAGGCACAAGGCCACTGTCCAACACCCCCGTGAATCAAAGTTCCACCCATGAAGCTATGTCGCTATACCCGGGGGGGAGGGGGGCATCACACTAGTTATTAACCCCTTTCAGCAGTCCCCCCTTCAGTGAATGGGGGAGTGCTGAAAGTGGTTTAAGAACTACTGCGAAGAGACTAGCCATCTGGGCGACTCCCCGATCAACCCCCAACCCCCCTTGTACTACTAGTTCCGCTACTTATCTGCTGCGTTGCCATGAGTTCAGTCACTTCTGTGCCATCGGTGCTCAATCGCAGCAGATAAGTAGCGGAACTAGTCCAAGGGGGGTGATCAGGGGGTTGGGCAGTTCCAATCAATGGAAAAATTCACTGGAATATTTCCTTAACATTCTATCAGCAATCCAGCATAACATTCAGGGCACTGGACCAAACATATGGGGCACAAGCCCCGAATGGTTAGCCAAAAAGAAACCTCGGTTTGTTGTGCCTGTTAGTACTATGTGACAAATGTAGATGGTGTAGCTCATGACAGGAATATGTTAATCGTTTTTTGGCGAATCGTCATGTTTATATATTTTCATCCTTTTGTAGAACGGAGGACAACCTAGAGGAGGATGAAGAAGAATCTGCACCCCAGTTGTCAAGTGCCTGTGACGAGGAGCCGACAGCTGGGCAGCAGGAGAGTCTTCCGGGACCAACACCAGGACCTTCCGAGCCTCCTGCAGCATCAGGAGCTGATTCCCCCCCCCTCCCTCTGGCTCTACCCATCAGGTCCAGACGACGGGCAAATCCCCCTGCCGAGTCCAACGTGAATGTCCAAGTTTTGGATTATTTATCTCGGGCTCGGCAGGAGGATCATCACGATATGTTTGCCCGTAGTCTGGCCCATTATATGCGGCAGCTACCTCCAGAACGATTGTTACGGACAAGAACTTCCGTAGAAATCGTTCTGGAGCTAGCGAATTCGCTTCCTGATCCCTCGATGATGCATGATGCCCTGGAAAACTTACGCCGCTATGGGCAACTAATTGTCCCCAAACACCCCACTGTTTCCCAGCCATTCCCGGACCAACCACAAATGCCCCCCCCAAGGGATCATTATGGGCCACCAATGGCGCCATATGTTCCCCAGATTCAGGGGGAGCCGAGCTATGGTCCTCCGGGACCCTCGCCCAGTCGAGCTGGGCCACCTTCCCAGGCCCAATATTCAAGGGCTCCTTCCCAGGGCCAATATTCCTGCCCCCCTTCACAGGGCCAATATTCCGGCCCCCCTTCCCAGGGCCAATATTCCGGCCCCCCTTCCCAGGGCCAATATTCCGGCCCCCCTTCACAGGGCCAATATTCCGGCCCCCCTTCACAGGGCCAATATTCCAGGGCTCCTTATGAGGGACAAGGTCCAAATCAGGCTGGACCCTCACAATATTCTGGCCCTCCTTATCAGGGATCTTGTTCGCCCTCAAGCCAATATGTTAATTTGTAGGTTTTTTGGCTGATAAATGTATTTATTTTCATATACCCCAGATTTTATTTTAATATTGTGTGAAATTAAACACATTTTTGTTTCCAAGCTGCTAATGTGTGTGATTTTATTTTATTGTGCATACACATACCACAATATATAGCTAGTACATTTGGACTAGACATTAGTAACCACATAGGACACAATAGAAAAGTTAATGTTGCACACAAACACTGAGGTTCAATAGTTTTTATTTTTAGGGCTTCTTACATCAAAATGTTGGTCATAATAAATGTAAATGAGTTTGTTTTATTATACATACATACCAAACATTTAAAAAAACAATTCCGCAGCACATCCAGGTAGTAGGAAAAATGACAAACTTTATTCACCAAGCATGCGACGTTTCAATACTCTCAATGGAATTTTCATCAAACCGAAAAAAAAACATTTGGACAAATGTGAGAAATTTGTCCCCGTTTTAGAGGTAATAGAGAAATGAGGTATTAGTACATATTTCACCTACCAGGTAGATTCGACTTTTTTTGGGCAAAATATGTAAGCTCGCAACCCACGTCAAGGGTCCTCATTATCTTGCGAGTCCCTAACTTCAAAAAAGCAAAACTGAACTAAACTCAAACCATCCTGGTTATGAAAATAGACTGCCAAACACAAAAGTCCATGATTTGACGACTATTGTGGAAATGGAAAAGAACCGATAGGGGACATAAAATAATCCGAAAAAAATTCACGCACTCTGAGTCCAGCAGATACAGATCGTCCAAGTAGTAAAGTGTCTCTTGATGATGGTGTACTGTACACTTGGGCATCTTCTTCTGGTGTGGCCTCATAGGTGCGTATGTAGTTATGCAGCACTACACATGCCTTGATGACCTGATTGACATTTTGTGGTGCCAGCTGTATTGACGACTGGAAAACACGCCATTTATTTGAAAAAATGCCGAATGTGCACTCCACAAACCTTCTGGCTCTACTTAACCGATAATTAAAATTGCGCCTCTTGGCATCCAAACCGCGTCGAGGATAAGGACGCATCAGGTGGCTAGAAAGGGCAAATCCCTCGTCCCCTACGACCACATAAGGCGCAGGTGGCCCAGTAGAGCCAGGAAGGTTTGCTGGCTGTGGTACGTCCAGTTGGTTGGACTGAAGCCAGCGACCCATTCTGGAAGCCCTGAAGATGCGAGCATCTGCAGAACTTCCATAGGACCCAATATCTACAATAATAAACCTGTAGTTTGTGTCAGCCAAGGCCAACAAAACTACAGAGAAAAACTGCTTATAATTATAGTATTGGGACCCTGAGTTGGGTGGCTTCTTAACCCGTATGTGCTTCCCGTCAAGGGCACCAATACAATTCGGAAATTGAGCCCTTTCCTGGAAGCCATGGGCTATATCAAGCCACTGCTGCCTGGTTGGTTGTGGCAGCACTGAAGCCTTCAGTGTCAACCAAATGGCGGCACATGTAGCCCGTACCACGCCAGCTATTGTGGAAGTGCCCATTCGAAAAACAAAATGCAAACACGAAAATGAATTACCAGTCGCCAGATATCTGCAAAGAAAAAAAAATGGAATTAGATACTTTCATAGCATATGTTGGTAAATCGACAACATTACTTGACATTATTTAATGGAAAAGTAGCTGGTAAATATAAATGAAACAAGCACATAATGGTATATTTAGTTAACCAATATTTTATATTCTGATCTCAAAGTAAATAAGGAATAGCATTTAAACCTTGATAAAGTTCTATACAATTAACATATACACACCCAGGTGAGGTGTCCTCGTCATTACAGGCTGCATTAGAATAATTAACCCCTGCGGAACTGGATTCTGGTGTGACTAATCTAACCACACACAGTTTCTCACTACAAATCAGGGAGTTTCAATACAGGTCTACTTCATTTACGCACTCAGGCAGATAATATTTAAACTTTAGAATACATAGGCCATTGAGGGGAAAAATATGTATTTGAAAATAGGGTGGCATTAAATAAGTATTTAGTATGAAAATATATATAGTCTTACCTTAAAGTAATAATAAGCCGTTCTTCAGGTGACACACTCCGCCGCATATTGGTGTCCTGAAAAGTTAAGGAAGGCCTCAACTCCTCCAACAGACGATCAAACGTAGACACCGACATGCGGCAATAATTGAAGAACTTTGGAGGGTGCGCACGGAGCTCTGCGTACAAGCCAACAAAGATACCTTTGCTGGCACGCTGCGCAAGTATAGGATGCACCCACATGCGCTTCCTCCGCGGCTCCTCCTCAAGCATTTCTGGCTGTTCGCCAAAACAGCGGGAGACCAGCCAGTGCAAAAAGACATGGTCAGTGGATGACAGGGTGAAAGTGGACATCCTGCAAAGGAAAATCCACTAACAAACACACACACCAATCAACACACAAACCACTCCACCAAAAAATGGAGCTGTCCAACAAAACAATGCATGATGGGGGTATTTATATGGTGTGTGCAGTTACAGGTGAATGTAGTGGATTGATCAGTTTTTTTTAACGCGCGTTGAAAAAAACGCATGCCATCCGGATCTCACACGCACGGGAAAAACGACGGAACGTATAATGAACTGACAGCACTCGCCTGAAAAATCGCAAGCTTTTAACTGAACGCACCCTGAACGCAGCCGGCTAAAAAACATGACGCCCGTGTGAAAGAGGCCTTACTACTTTTGAGATGAATCATCTCTAGATGGAGTTTTACCGGTTCCTAAGGCTGGTTTCACATGAGCGTGACGGATTAGGTCTGGATGCGTTCAGGATGCGTTCAGTGAAACTCACACTATTTTGCAAGCAAGTTCAGTCAGTTTTGTCTGCGATTGCGTTCAGTTGTTCAGTTTTTTCCGCGCGGGTGCAATGCGTTTTGATGCGTTTTTCACGCGCGTGATAAAAAACTGAAGGTTTACAAACAACATCTCTTAGCAACCATCAGTGAAAAACGCATCGCACCCGCACTTGCTTGCGGATGCAATGCGTTTTTCACGCAGCCCTATTCACTTCTATGCAGCCAGGGCTGCGTGGAATACGCAGAATATAGAACATGCTGCTATTTTCACGCAAAGCAGAACTGATGCGTGAAAAACAACGCTCATGTACACAGCCCCATTGAAATGAATGGGTAAGGATTCAGTGCGGGTGCTATGCGTTCACGTCACGCGCGGAAAACTCGCTCGTGAAAGGGACCTAAATGATAGTGTCTGCTTCCCTTTATACTGCTCAATAAAAAATAAAATTACATTTATAGTTGGCAGAAAAAGATAATCACCATACGCAAAGTGATCTCATTCTCTGTGTATTGAAATACTGCAGGTAAACAAATAATAGTATGACGTTTACATGCTCCCTTAATTAAAGAGCTTTTTACACAGACCAATTATTAGCCAAAATGACCTTTTCTTCCTGATCATTGGTCATTTAAATGGCTTGCAGATCAGCAGACACACTAATAAATGATTGTCGGCTGATTGTATCATAAAAGTTATCTATTGTTGCCATCACATCTCAACACAAATAATTCAATCATTTTGTTTGGGCAATTACTTGACTGTGTGAATGGTGCTTAGCTTGTTACATTATAAAACAGCTCGTTATTGGGCATAAATCTGCAAAAGGACCTTTAGGGTACATCTACATGAGGCATAAAATGTATCAAAAATCCTTAGCAAAATTTGCCTCAAATCCAAGTTGCAAGCATTTGCTGCGGGTTTTACCACCATTGCAAATTGTAAAATTTGCTATAGCAATCCCAAGCATAAATTTATATCAGCACTGCAGTTCAGTTTATGCTGTCATTTTTTTTGCAGCATGCAGACAAGATTTCTTTAAATCTCAACAACATTTCTGGTATTGTAAAATGCTTCAGCTGTGCATTTATGATTTGTGTAGATATATCCTTATTACTTCATCATAAAGCAAAATAGTGGGCGCAATGACGGTATATAAATTGCACATTTATAAACTATTATTTAGGTAGGATATTAATGTCGCTCATTAACCCCTTAAAAATGGGGCCTATAACTTTTTTTTTTTCCATTCACATAGATATATGAGGGCTTATTTTTGGCAGGGCAAGATGCATTTTTTTTTAATGCAACCATTTAATTTACCATGATTTGTATTAGAAAACAGGGAAAAAAAATCTTTGTGTGGCAAAATAAAAAATAAAATAAATAAAAAACACCAAGGTTTTGGGGGTTTTGACATCATGG
Source organism: Bufo gargarizans (assembly GCF_014858855.1). Taxonomy (NCBI): domain Eukaryota; kingdom Metazoa; phylum Chordata; class Amphibia; order Anura; family Bufonidae; genus Bufo; species Bufo gargarizans. The sequence continues at coordinate 116,148,545 of NC_058080.1, forward strand.
CGTTCAGTATGCACTAAAAATGACCTGACAGTCTTAATCTGTGGCTTAATATGAATGTGGTGATACCAAACTTTAATTTTTTATTTTTTCTTTGTATTGCTATATTCTGACAGCCATAACTTTTTTACATACAGAGCTATATAAGGGCTTGTTTTTTGAGTGATGAACTGTGGTTTTAAAGATACTATTTTTTGTAGAATATACTCACAGGTGCAGTGATCAGTGTTAATCGCGATACCTGAGGGGTTAAATGTTTCCTGTCAGTGCAGCTGAGTGCCAGCTATATGAAAAAGCTTGCACACGCCGCGTATAGCGCAGGGTCACTGCAGAGGCCCACTCCATACACCCGTGGGCGCATAATGCCTTACATATATAGCATTATGGGTTAAGGGGTTAATAGTAGACATCTAGTCCAATAGTGGGATTCACACATGTACTTTCCAGGACACTCCTATACATGCTATTTGTTTCCAGTAACATTTGTAGCTGTCAGACAACAGGTACAGGTGAGGCCCAGCAGTTAGCACATGCAGATCCATCTGCTGGTCCATATTGTGTGTGGGCAGTCTTATGCCATTTAATTATGTTCTTGGAATCAATATAAAACTCCTATGATCTAAAAATAAATTTAAAATACATATCTGCAAGTTTCTTTATTTGTTATACCATTTAATGGCTTTTCCACCACAAAATTAAGTTAGATGCACTTGCTGGACATTAATGAAAATATTTTAACAAATATGTGGGACATAATATTATAAAGGGTTATGCTGACCTTGAAAACCATGGAAGGTTAATGTGTTTTGTCTGTAAATGTGAGACTGTGCAAACAAATTAAGAGGATGAAATGTTAGCAGCCATGTGTGCTTTTATAGGCAAGGATTGTATGTGATATGAACGATCCATTAATATTGATGTTGGTTTTTTATGCATGCAAATTTTATTCACCTTGACTATTATCTGTGCTAACTGAAGGGTAACTGAGTCTCCATTTAGTGCTATATGGATAGACATTCAAACGCAAACTTCAAAAGACTAACCATCAGAAAAAGAAACTCGCCAATCCATGCACCAACTGTCTAAACCACAATCACAAGTTTGTTTTTATTAAAAAATGAAAAAAGTATAAACTGCCATTTTCATTGTGTCAATCAATAAATATTACGGAGGGTGTAACTGACCATATGCAAAGATTTTACAATTGTGTAAACTTTCAACCCAATCAAAATGTTCATTAAAATGTGCATTACAATACATTATATGCAATTTACAAAAACCTATAGGTTCTACCACATGTTTATCTTCCCCATAAAATTAAAATCCTGAAGCATATTTTCAGTGTTGTGTCATTTGTCTGTTATTCCTCCTGGGAATGGATGAATACTTTGACAACTGACAATTTTCAATAGGGTATCGCCAAACAGTGCTAGGATTGTGAGTCTGTATATCAACACAGCTTATTGACAATTGGAATGATAATTTATGTTTTCTATTTGCATATATAGTTCTAGGATTAATTTAAAGATACACAACCATCAAACAATGTTTCATCACATATAAACAACCTATATCTAAATATTTAATTATGTAATTCTTATTAATTTTTTTACAAAAAATGGTGAATGGTTTTCCGGATGTATTTTACTGAAGTCACTCTATGTATTTTGAAGGTTTTATGTCACTTGGACAGTATACTTTACGTTGCACTTTAGTCCAGGAACTGTGGTTTGGAAGACATTTCTTTATTACAAACAGACACATCACGTACCAGTACGGCATGTTATCTTGGTACTTAAGGACACATGACGTACCGGTACGTCATGTTTAGTTCCGATCACCGGCGGGCGGTGATCGGAACCCGGTGCCTGCTCAAATCACTGAGCAGGCACCTTGGCTAAATGCGCCGGGTGGTCCTGTGACCCCCCCCCCCCATATCAGCGATCGCAGCAAACCGCAGGTCAATTCAGACCTGCGGTTTGCTGCGTTTCCAGGTTATTCGGGTCTCTGGGGACCCGATAACCTGGAACAGGATGGTGATCGGTGGTGTGATAATACACCACCAATCACCATCCTGCAATTCTGAGAGGTGATAGTGACATCACCTCTCAGGATTGCTCTCATTGGTCGGCTGGGTGGGTGGTTTATTCAAAATATTGCAAGCGCTCCTCTCATCCTCCTTTTGTGTCTGGGAGCTGCACGTGGATCCAGAGCTGCACCGATCTCCAGCCATCATCCCAGCACCCCCATCTGAGCCAAAGCACCCCCCAAGTATTTAGGGAAAGGTTAGGGAAAGGTTGGGTTAGGCAGGGATATTCAGGGAAAGTTAGTGAGAAAAAAAAAAAAAAAATTTTGTTGCATCGCCCTAAATCGGCAGCTGCAGCTTGCCCCCCTGCCCGCTCTCTCCCCCTCAACTTTTTTTTGGGCGCAAGCCGCTTTTTTTTTCTGCGTACGCTTACTGTGGCCGGCACTCTTAGCGTCTGGCCACTGTTAGCGCATCACACACCCCACCGCTGATCAACTTCGGACAGTTGATCAGCGATTTAAAAAAAAAAAAAAAAACATTTTTCCCCTTTTTTTTAGTTAGTCTTTTTATTTTTTTTGTCTGTTTTAGGGTGAGTTGGCAAACACCCGTTCCCCCACACACACGCACACTGAATAAAGATTTACACGCACGCACACACACGCAGACACCCACTCCCCTATGGCCCACCGTATGTTCTCGGCCAAGGAGGAATACGCCCAGTTTGCCTCCAAGTCCAAGAGTCCCAGTGAGGATGAGGGTGACACTTTCCTGTTGTCATCTGCGTCCCGCTCATCATCTAGCAATAATGATGAGCCCCCAAGGCGGTGGAGAAGCCGTCAGGAGGAGCAAGGGGACCGCTATGCTAGGGACCCTGTGGCCCACCCTAGTATGAGCAGCTCTTGGGCTCGTACTAGTTTTCCAGCCCACCAGTTAAATCCACCGGAGCCCCCTGCCGGTGAACTTGTCTGGTGCACCCCAGAGCGATTTAAGCCTGTGATTACTGATTTTGTAGGCCAACCAGGAATCCAGATTTCCATAGTGTGCTTCACTGAATATGACTATTTTAGTCTTTTTTTCAGTGACCACTTTGTAAATCTGATGGTGGAGCAGACAAACCTGTGCACCCAACAGTTCATTGCTCAACACCCTGGGGCCTTTTTGGCTAGGCCCGGTGGCTGGACCGAGATGAGGACGTTTTGGGGCCTCGTGCTGCACATGGGCCTAGACAAGAAACCTAGTGTCAGGCATTACGGGAGTGGGGACGTCCTCTACCAGACCCCACTTTACAGTATGGCCATGACACGCTCCCGATTTGAGGCCATCCAGAAATGCCTGCATTATTCAGATAATGCAGCATGTTCCCCCGAGGTGATCCTGCCTATGACCGCCTGTACAAAATTAGGCCGGTCGTCGATCACTTTGGGGCCAAATTTGTACAGACCTATGTACCTGGAAGTGAGGTCACGGTTGCTAAGTCTTCATTGCGTTCAAGGGGAGACTCATTTTCCCCCAGTATGTTCCCTCTAAGTGGGCGAGGTATGGCGTGAAGCTGTACAAACTTTGTGAGAGTACCTCAGGGTACACTTACAAGTTTCGTGTGTACAAGGGGCGAGATTCCAGTATTGAACCCGCAGAATGTCCCCCCACTCTGGGTGTTAGCGGGAAACTTGTGTGCGACCTTATGCACCCACTGCTAGATAAGGGTTACCACCTGTACGTGGATAACTTTTATACTAGTATCCCCTTGTTGCAGTCCCTCGCCGCCAGATCCACGTCCGCTTGTGGGACCGTGCGGAAAAATCAGTGTGGCCTCCATGCCCAGGGGTGAGACCCATGCCCTTACCACTGGAAACCTGTTGCTGGTCTGATATAAGGACAAGAGGGATGTCCTTGTACTGTCCACAATTCATGGTAACGTCATCACCCCTGTCCCTGTGCGAGGTACCGCAGCAACGGTCCTCAAGCCCGATTGTATCGTCGACTACAATCGGTATATGGGAGGAGTTGATCTCTCTGATCAAGTCCTCAAGCCATATAATGCCATGCACGAAACCCGGGCATGGTACAAAAAAGTTGCAGTCTACTTGGTGCAGGTTGCCTTGTACAACTCTTTTGTGCTGTCCCGGAGTACTGGCAATACAGGGATACTCCTTCAGTTCTATGAGGCAGTCCTCGAAGACCTTATCTTTTCTAATTGGGAAAGAGCAGGCCAAAGTACCTTCGGGAACTAAAGGAGCCCGGATCGTCCCTGGCCAACACTTTCCAGGTGTCCCCCATACTGGAAAGAAGGGACGGACCCAAAAAAGGTGCAGAGTGTGTCATAGGAGGGGGATACGGAAGGACGCCACTACTCGGTGTGACATGTGCCCTGATCATCCGGGCCTCTGTATTATTGGTTGCTTCAGGGAGCACCACACTTCAATGGAGTACAAAATTTATATCCCAATTTAGTGACTGACAATCGGATAAAAAAAAGGTTCTCAGACTTGAGACACTAATACAAAACAAATAAAAAATGGAAAAAATATTATTTAGTAAAAATAAAACAAAATAAAAAAGTAGACTTATTAGGTATCGCCGTGTCCGTAAGAATCTGCTCTATAAAAATACCCCCTTAACCCTTCAGATGAACACGGTAAAAAAAAGAAAAAGGGATAAAAAAAAGGTATGTTTTGTCACTTTACATCACAAAAATTGTAATAGCAAGCGATGAAAAAGTCATATGCCCCCCAAAATAGTGCCAATAAAACCGTCCTCTCATTCCTCAAAAAATGAGCCCCTACATTAGATAATCGGCCCAAAAAAAAACTCTTAGACTATGAAGATACAAATTATTATTTTTTGTTTATAAAAAGATAATATAGTGTAAAGCATAAAAAAGTTGACATATTAGGTATTGCCACGTCCGTAAGACTCTGCTCTATGAAAAATATCCCCCCCTAACCCCTCAGATGAACATGGTAAAAAATAAAAACTGTGCCAAAAAAGAAATTTTGGGGCAAATTTTCAATTTTTTCAAGTTATTCCAATAACAAAGCAAGGGTTAACAGTCAACCAAAACTTAATATTTATCATACTGCAGTTTACATAAACACCCCATATGTGGTCATAAACTGCTGTATGACCAAATGGCAGGGTGCAGAATGAAAGGAACGCCGTATGGCTTCTGGAAGGCAGATTTTGATGGCCTTTTTTGGGGGGCATTATGTCCCATTTGAAGCCCCCCTGATGCACCCCTAGAGTAAAAACTCCATAAAAGGGACCCCATCTAAGAAACTACACCCCTCAAAGTATTCAAAACAGATTTTACAAATGTTGTTAACCCTTTAGGTGTTCCACAAGAGTTATTGGCAAATGGAGATGAAATTTCAGAATTTATATTTCTGGTAATCTTGCCTCACAAAAATTATATTATATAGATAAAAGTTATATAGATAAACCAAAAATCATATGTACCCTAAAAATAGTCCCAACAAAACTGCCACCTTATCCTGTAGTTTCCAAAATGGGGTCACTTTTATTGAGTTTCTACTCTAAGGGTGCATCAGGGGGGCTTCAAATGGGACATGGTGTAAATAAACCAGTCCAGCAAAATCTGCCTTCCAAAAACCATATGGCGCACCTTTCCCTCTACGCCCTACTGTGTGCTCGTACAGTAGTTTACGGCCACATATGGGGTGTTTCTGCAAACTACAGAATCGGCGCAATAAATATTGCATTTTGTTTGGCTGTCAACCCTTGCTTTGTTACTGGAAGAAATTGATTAAAATGGAAAATTTGCCCAAAAATTTAAATTCTCAAATACCATCCCCATTTTCCAATAACTCTTGTGCAACACCTAAAGGGTTAACAAAGTTTGTAAAATTAGTTTTGCATACCTTGAGGGGTGTAGTTTCTAGAATGGGGTGGTTTGGGTAGTTTCTATTATGTAAGCATCACAAAGTGACTTCAGAACTGAACTGGTCCCTAAAAATTGGGTTTTTGAAAATTTCTGAAAAATTTCAGGTTTGCTTCTAAACTTCTAAGCCTTGTAACATCCCCAAAATATAAAATATAATTAGCAAAATGATCCAAACATGAAGTAGACATATGGGGAATGTAAAGTAATAACTATTTTTGGAGGTATTACTATGTATTTTGAATGTAGAGAAATTAAAACTTGAAAATTTGCTATTTTTTTCAAATTTTTGTTACATTTTGTATTTTTTTTTATAAATAAACATTAAAATTTTTAACTTAATTTTACCAGTATCATGAAGTAAAATATTTGACGAAAAAAAAACGTTTTTAGAATGGCCTGGATAAGTCAAAGCATTTTAAAGTTATCACCACTTGAAGTGACACTGGTCAGACTTGCAAAAACTGGCCTGGTCCTTAAGGTGAAATAAGGCTTTGTCCTAAAGGGGTTAAATATTGCAAAGATTTCAATTTGAATACAATCCAACAGTAATATACAATTTTATAAAGGTCCAAAGTGAAGAGATCAGATCCAGCTATACTTAATAATATTGTGGTGTATCCTTATAGTACTGCAAATCTGTCTTTTGTCAATAGAGGAGTAGACTGTAAGGTGCAAAAGGTGGACATCCTGCGAAGTTCTCAGACATCTTGGTGCAAACACGACCACTGTGAGATGGAAACATTTTCCTTTATTTGTAACCTTAGTGACAATGCATTTTGGAGTTTTAAGACTCCTTTGTCAAATCTTTAAAGGGATTCTGTCACCTGCCCTCAGCCAAAAAACGATTTTAAAGCAGCCATGCAGCACAGCTTACCTGGATTAGGCTGTGCTCTTTTATCTTGAAATCCGTCCAGCAGTTACTTCAAAAAACGACTTTGATCAATAAGGAAATGCGTCCTGAAGGTGCCCAGAGGGGCGTTTTTTTCTTCTTAGTGAGCCCAGTACCGCCCCTATTTCAGTGCCCAGCCCGCCTTCCTTGTACTTCCTAACCGCCGCCCCCAGCCTGCCACAGCCTCTCCTGCCTCTCCTCCCCCTCCCTCACGCCGAACGAAGTCTCGCACAGGCGCAGTACCCACTGAGGGCTGCGCCTGTGCGATCATCAGGAGACTGAGGGCGGCAGCTTCATCTTCGTCACTGGGCATGCGCCGAGCCCAGTGACGTCCGATGTTAGCTCTTTCCCTCAGTCAGCCTGGTAGGAAGCGCAGAGGATTGTCGATCGGCTGATGCACCCTGCGCTTTCTCCAGTCTGCCTGCCTTTACTTAATATAATAAGACCTAATTCGCCCCAACAAATACTTATTTCTTTCCTGAAGGGAGGGGTGGGGAAAGAAATCGCTGGCCGTCTTCACTGTGGCAGGCAGACTGGAGAAAGCGCAGGGTGCATCAGCCGATCGGCAATCCTCTGCGCTTCCTACCAGGCTGACTGAGGGAAAGAGCTAACATCGGACGTCACTGGGCTCGGCGCATGCCCAGTGACGAAGATGAAGCTGCCGCCCTCAGTCTCCTGATGATCGCACAGGCGCAGCCCTCAGTGGGTACTGCGCCTGTGCGAGACTTCGTTCGGCGTGAGGGAGGGGGAGGAGAGGCAGGAGAGGCTGTGGCAGGCTGGGGGCGGCGGTTAGGAAGTACAAGGAAGGCGGGCTGGGCACTGAAATAGGGGCGGTACTGGGCTCACTAAGAAGAAAAAAACGCCCCTCTGGGCACCTTCAGGACGCATTTCCTTATTGATCAAAGTCGTTTTTTGAAGTAACTGCTGGACGGATTTCAAGATAAAAGAGCACAGCCTAATCCAGGTAAGCTGTGCTGCATGACTGCTTTAAAATCGTTTTTTGGCTGAGGGCAGGTGACAGAATCCCTTTAAGGTGAAGTGAAGAAGTATGTAGGAGACTGAAATAGAGCATCCTGGCCTAGACTGTACTGCTTCACCTTCATGAAGCTGTACAGTTTTGCCAGGAGACTCTCTTTCAGGCTCCTACGTACCCCTTCTCTTCACCTTAAAGATTTGACATAGGAGCCTCAAAACGCTGAAACACTTTGTTACTGAGGTTAAAAATAAAGAAAAAAATATTCTATCTCACTGTGATCATGTTTGCACCAAGAGTGGAGAGATCTTGAAAAATTTGATTCTACATTTCTGCCAAAGTTTGACAAGAGATTTTGATTTGATGCAAATTAATGAATCACGGATCACTATGTTCAAACCGCATTCAGCCTATCAATCAATGGCACTGTTTTTAATGGCAGGTGTGAAGTGAACAGAGCCATATATTGGGGGTTGGAGAATGAAAAAAGCATGTAATTATGCTCAGCAACCTGAAATAAAATAGTAATTTTATTAGAATGGTACATATAGAGGGTTCAATGCACACCAATGTAAATTATTCTTGCGCCACTATTTTGACCCTATTCATTCTTACAAACGTATTATTCTGACCATTTTAAATACAATGCTATAAAAACATACATACTGTACACCACATATATATGCCAAACACACACACACACACACATAAAACACTACAAACAAAAATATATAGTACCTTGATGAAGTACAGGAACTGGGGGATACAATTAACCCAGCAGCTATGATGATAGTAGGCTAAGAAGGGGTTGGACACACTGGAAGAGCAGCTTATTCATTCAGTGTCAGCATCCCTCAGTCTTCTGATTACTATGTTTAGCTCCCACCGTCACTTCACCTGCTGAAGAGATTCCAGACTCAAGGTCTCAGGTGCTCTATGCTGCTGTTAATGATAGAGAACTGGAGTGGAATTCAGCCAGCCAGCCACCATCACAGACACTGCTTGATAGTCTGTATTGGCACTCAGGAGATATATATCACTGTGTAGTCTAGCAACGAAGAGCAGTGTTTTTGTTCCCATTCAGGAATGAGATCAGTGCAAGTAGTGTTTTGCCAAGTTGGCAAAACCCATTCCTTTCAATCATTTCTGTGCCTCGAGCACAAACTGGTTGATCCCCTTTACTTCATGAAAGCAGTGTAGGTTACCTGTACCTTTTGCAGCCGAGTTGTAAGAGTAAGAAACCTGTGATTATCCACTAGAGTATTTAACTCCCTCACTAGTAAACACAGTTGGGAACTTTGTGCTGTGCTTTTATGTATGGGGCATGTTTGGTCCACAACAGCCAGTGACCTTGAGGAGAAGACAGAAGTGGTTCAATAAGCACTATGCAGTAAATTGTAGAAGCAGCTATGCCACTTCCTCTATTGGAGCAGGCAATCATGTGATTGCTGATTCTCTCAAACATAGCAAATCTTCAAGGTCTTTGCAGAGTCTAATCAGCTCTGTTTATGTATAATGCCCCCACAGAGAGCTATTTTCCCTGTCACTCTGCATCCTTTGGATGCCCCAGTTTCAGTGGAAAAGTGGGAAAAAAAAGTGTCAATGTCCCCAAAAGGTATTTTAATGAACTTGTGAGGAGCATATTATGTGGCAAAAATATATTTAAAAATTAAGTTAAAATATAATAAAATACAAACAAATTAAAAAGAATGAAAACTACACATATATAACAAAATGGCTGACACAAAAATGTACTTTAATAATTTAGGTGGGTGTCAATCTGCTTATATAGAAAAAGAAAAGAGAAAGTGAATAGCTATAGTTATAAAATAAAATTACTTTCTAATTTTTTTCATAGTTTTTCCAAAATAAAACTTAAAACATAATGAATTAACAGTTCTGTGTGTCAGTTACATTAAAGTTGGAAAAACTCTCCTCAAAATGTATCTTTTTTTTTATTTTTAGATTTATTGTAGATTTTATTGGCACACAGCTTGGGGGACTGAAGTGCATTTTAACCTCTTATTGAAATAGATAATTTTAGTCTTAACGAGGACTTTTCACCGCTCCTGACATGTCTGTTTTAATAGCTTCATGCATTTCCCATATAATAACAATTCTGGAGTATATCTATTCTTATGTCTGTATGTTGTGCCATTCCTCTTTTATTTCTACTAGAAGTTATGAATGAATTGCTATTAGCCTTCAGTTAGGGTACAGAGGAGAGGTAACAAGTTGTGTGTACAGGGATAGAGTGTGTACCTGCAGACTCACTCTATCCAATCAGTGCTACCATTTTCAGACTATGCAGGTACACACTCCCAACTTGTTACCACCCCTCTGGTACCCTTACTGCAGACAGCTAGCAATTATTCATAAATTCTAGAAGAAATAATAGAGGAATGGGACAACATACAGACATAAGAATAGATGCTCCAGAATTGTTAGTATGTGGGGAATGCATGACGCTATTAAAACAGACATGTCAGGAGTTGCGAAAGGTCCTCTTTAAGCACTATTAGCATTTTTCACATCTCTGTGTTCCAGTCCATTGTTTCTTCAGTTTAGCTATATAAGACCTTGCATTTTGTGGGACAAGTTGTATTTCTCTGAACCCTTTTGGAGTACATATAGTGTATTAGAATTTTTTTTTTTTTTTTTTTTTTTAAGGGATTAAATGATCAACAGATTTTGACATTTTGTAGGAATTACTTTTACAGTATTCACTGTGTGTTATAAGTAACACCTAATACTTCAAACTTGATTCTATGTGATTATGATGATGCCAAATTTATGTCGTTTTTATTTCATAATACTTTAATAATAAAAACACTTGTTTTCACTAAATAATATGTTTTCCCTGGTGCCTCCACAATGACACTCACAGGAGGGTGTCCCTGCCCCAGGACAGGAAACAACGTAGAAGCAGGATTTTTAAAAGGCCTCCTCCCCTTACTTATTCCAGACATTGATTCCTGTCCTTGGGTGCACGTGGAAGCCTCCTGGAGTCCAGGAAACAGGGATTGTGTCACACGGCCTGTTCTTTCCTCACTGTGTGGAAGATTTGTGCAGGGAGCGGGGGCTCCGGGATCGCAAGCACTTCCCTTCCCTGCTCCTTGGTGTAAGTCCTCATGTGTTGACAACCCCAGGCTTGCTATGTCCCCGTCATTAGGGGAGTTGCGCAGGATCCAGTGTGCATGCGCGCACTCGGGCAAGATTCCCCTTGGACATAGGATTCTCGTTCTCGGCCGGCAAGTTATTTCCGGATGCCGACTCTGAGGCCGGAAGAAGAGTGCAGTACTGCTGACTAACAGCAGCAGATTTGAACTTCTTCTGCCGTCCTGTGGTGAATCAAGATGTTAGCTCTGGTGGATATCTCTGATTTTGCCCGCAAGCCTGGGGTTCCTGCTGTCATTGCCCTCAGCTAGGTAAACCTCCTCTCCTTGCCAATGGAGATTGTTATTTCCATCCTCTTTTCTTGCTTCACTTATTTGTGTGCCATGTTTTGTCTACCAGTCCCATCAGATCAGATTTAGGCCTCATGCACACAACAGTATTTTTTTTTTTTTAATTCAAATTTTATTGTAGGTTATACAATACAACAAAGGGACAAGTATCAAGGTATAGGCTCGCAGGCCTCGACTTACATGTATGTGACATATTTCTACATATGTAAGGATCGACATAGGCATAGTATACAGATGCAAATGTAGGGCCGTCGGCTACTATTAACAAAAGAGCATCCTAACTCTAGGTGAGGCAACAAAGGATCAGTAAATTAAAGCCTAGAGAGAAGAGAAGATCCTGTCGAAAAAACAAGCTGACTCCTATGCATGGGGAGCGTGTAATCAGGTAGGCATAAAAGGCATTTGGACTTCAATGGTCAGTAGCTAAAGGGTCAATTCCTCTAGTGGATCCCAATGGGGAGCCTAGGGTTTGGGGGATCTGAAAGTTGCCCACAATAACCATTTTTTAAGGAAAACTAGATGTGTACGGGATTCCCACGACGATAGTTCCTCAAATCTATGGATCTGATAAATTTTCTGCATCCACTGATCTAAAGTTGGGACCGTGGTCTGAAGCCAAAATTTGGGAAGCAGAAGGCGGGCCGCTAAGATCATCTGCTTAAACACAAATGGGGGATTGTCCTTACCGGAACCCTAAGGGAGCGAAAGAAGGGCGACTTGTGGGGAGGGCTGAAGTGTTGTTCCATAAACCGTATTTGCAGTAGCAAAGATGTCACTCCACCACCTCTGTATGGGGGGGGCAGGTCCACCAAACATGGAGGAAGGTACCTCTCTCCCCAAGGCATCTCCAGCAAGCGTCAGACCCCGTTCCCGCAAATCTTGATGTCTTATCCGGAGTGTTATACCACCTTGTGAGGATTTTATAGCTGTTTTCTCGGATCCTAACACAGCGGGAGGTGCCATGGGGGGAGTCAAGAAGTCTGGGCAGAGACTCAAAGGGGATTGTGATACCCAAATCCAATTCCCACTGTTTAACAAAAGAGGGTTTAGCTAGCATGGGGGGTTGGCGTAGTTTGCTGTACAGCCGTGAGGTAAGCTTTCTGGGTAGTGTATGTGAGGCAGACAAGGCTTCAAGCCAGACTAAGGGCCGAGAGAGGTCCCCTACCTTGATGTGCTGCTTCAAATAAGCCCTGAGGTAAGCTACCTGTATGAAATCCCGTGGATGAGGATTAAGTAGAGTATTTGTGTCCCTAGAATCCATCCATTCTCCATTCGGGAGAGCTAAAGATATTAGAGGTGTCGAAGAGGACAGCAGTCCTGGTGAAGTGGCCTTCCTTAACGCTAGGGGGGCCGTGTTCAGCGCATCTGATACAGTCAAGGTGGGTGAAGGGAAAGGGATGGAGCAGTGTGTACGCGACAGCCACTTCCATGCTTCCAGTGTAGCCCGGATAATCGGGTATGCGGATGTATGGCCGGGAAGAGCGGTTTCCTGACCTAGTAGAAGTGCCCTAGCTGGTATATTTAGTATATCTATTTCTATCTGCGCCACTACAGAGTGCTGGGGAGGGTTCAACCAAGTTAGTGCTCGGGAGAGAAGAATAGCCTTCCCATATAGCTCCGGGCTCGGTAGGCCCATCCCTCCCGCGTCTCTGGGCTTGATAAGTAGAGATTGGGAGAGCCTCGCCTTCTTCCCATTCCAGATGAAGGAACTAAATTTCCTCATTATCGAAACATAATAATGTTTGGGGACGGGAATGGGGAGAGCTTGTTGTAAATATGTCAGTCTGGGAAGTATCAGGGAGGAAAGAAGGTTCTTTTGCCCAAACCAAGAGAGAGTTGGGTTGGCTCGAGCCAGGCTGTCAATAGAATCAATGATAGACTTCCTCAAGGGAATATAATTAAGGGAGAAAAGCTCCGTTATGTCTGGACTAATTTTGATCCCTAGATACGTGATGTTAGGGGATGACCAATTAAATGGGGAGTTCTTCATTAAGAGGTGTCGGGTCGATTGGGGGATACCCAAGCAAAGGACCAAGGATTTGTTGGAGTTAATTTTAAAATCGGACATTAGACTATATGCCTTAAAGTGAGTCTGGAGTCTAGGAAGGGATGTTTTCGGATTAGTTTTTATTACAAGAACATCGTCCGCAAAGGCGGCAATCTTTTGTTCCCTGCCTCCCAAACATAGACCCCCAATCTCCCGGTCCAATCTAATGTTCGCCAAGAGAGGCTCCAAGGCCAGGACGAATAGAAGAGGGGATAGGGGGCAACCCTGGCGCGTCCCGTTCCTAATGGCAAAGGAAGGTGATATGGTGCAATTAACTAGGACTGAGGCTGTCGCATGCTCATACATCGAGAAGACTGCCTTGATGTAGGAGTCAGGTAGGCCAAATCCCGCCAGAGCGATCCTTAGGTATGACCAGTTGACTCTGTCAAATGCTTTTTCAGCATCCGTGCTGAGTAAAAGCAGAGGAGAGGAAAGTCGTTTAGCATGGCAGAGGGAATTGATAACCCTTGAAGTATTATCTTTCCCTTCTCTGTTACGGATGAAGCCCACCTGATCTCCGTGTACAAGGTGAGGAAGGATGGTAGCAAGTCTGTTGGCTCACATCCTGGCCAGGAGCTTGAGGTCTATGTTTAGGAAGGAGATGGGCCTATAATTAGAGCACAATCTAGAATCCTTCCCCTCTTTGGGAATAATAGTAATATGTGCCGTTGTCATGTCTCTTGATAGTGGGATCCCCTTAAGAGTCTGGTTACACACATCTAAGAAGTGAGGGAGGAGTATTGCCTGGAATGTTTTATAGTAGGCCAACGGTAGACCGTCCGGGCCTGGGCTTTTCCCTGACGGCATTTGGTTCATTGCATCTTTTAATTCAGTTAGGGAGAAAGGGGCTGTTAGGCATGATTCCTGGTCAGGGTTAACCCTAGGGAGTTTGGCCATTTCCAAAAAGGAAGAGATCGCAGTGGCGCGATCTTCAGGGGCTGATGGAGAGGACAAGTTATATAAGTCATTGTAAAAGGAACAGAATTGGGCGGCAATCTGTTCGACTAAGAAGATGGGGGTCCCCTCCTTTGTTGAAAGTTGGTGAATAAAGTTTGAGGATCTCCTCCCCTTAATTCTGTTCATTACAAACTTGGTGGCCTTATCTCCGTGAGCGAAGAATTTGTGTTGTGAGCTCATATGGTATTTGGCTGCTCTAGCGGCTAACAGGGATCTAAGTTTTGCCCTATAGTCAGATAGCGTCTGGAGTAGAGCCTCAGAGGGTTGAGTTTTATGATTGGACTCGTGTAGTTGAATGTTTTTCAGAGTGTCATCTATTTCTCTTTCTCTCTCTCTCTCTCTCTTGAGGTGTGTGCCCAAGCTAATAAACTGCCCTCTGACTACAGGCTTGTGGGCGTCCCAGAGTGTGTTAGCCGATACTTCAGGATCCTTGTTAAGGGAAAAATATTCGGTAATTTGCTTGGAAATCCGGTCTACCGAATCTTGGAATCCTAGTAGCGTCTCATTTAAGCACCAGTTGAAACTCGAAGGTGTCGATCTGGGGGCCTTAACTGAGAGATAAATTGGGGAGTGGTCTGAGATGTGAATGGCACCTATGGATGCTTCTCTGCACAGATGTAAATGTTCTTTAGAGATGAATAAGTAGTCTAATCTGTGATATGTTTTGTGTGTCGAGGAGAAAAATGTGAAGTCTGAGGTATTTGGGTTGAGGGACCGCCAGGCATCAACTAGGTGTAGATCCCAAAGAGTATTCCTTATATTTTTTTAGGAAGTTTTTGGAATGAGAGGATTTATGTGTGGAGATATCTAGTTGGGGGCTAAGAGCGACGTTTAAGTCACCTCCAACAATAACTATGCCTTCCTTAAAAGCCTCTATGATGGGGAATATTGCAGAGAACCAACGACATTGACAAGTGTTGGGGGCATATAGGTTAATAAAGGTATATACCTGTGACCCTATGGAGCCCTTAAGAAGAATATATCTGCCCTCCGGGTCCAAGCTCTGGTTTATAAATTTGAAGGGGATTCTCCTCTGAAACCCTATACTAACTCCACAGGAAGCTGAGGAATTACTCCCACAATGATACCAATTGGAGTAGTGTGAGAACCTCATGTCTGGGTAGCGATTGAAGCGTAAGTGCGTCTCCTGGAGAAACACCACCCCCGCCCCGGCTTTTCTCAGAATGGCAAAGACTTGGCTCCGTTTAGATGGGGAGTGAAAGCCCTTGACATTGTAAGAGGCCACTGAAATGTCAGCCATAGTGTGTTATATGCACGAGTTTACCTCGGAGCCGTGGTAGCCTCCCCCCAGGAGACGCACAGGAACCATTGTGGACCCTTATCTCTTGCACCATAGGTGTCGCCTTTGAGACATAGACGATCCTGTCTGACAATGAAGCCGAGTACCTTGAGTCAGGGGAAAAAAAGGGGAATAAAACATAACATAATGAACAAACATAGGGTACAAACATAGACATCGTACGTAATGTCAAGATCTAGATCTAGTGGGGGTAACTTGGTCAGTAGACCGTTTAAGAGATCGTTTAACGCCCTATTATACGCAACGGACAGGCGTGATCAAATCATAGCGCAGGAAGGAACTAAAGGAACATTAAGCGCTAAAAAGTGGGCTAGAGGACATTGCGCTAAGAGTGAGAGTATGGAAACTTAGCAATAAGGTAGACAATATAGAGAGACGGATTACTTATATCAATACTACTGTATACAGACATATCCCTCTAATGGTCTTGTGAGAGGCTTCTCGGAGTGAGGTGATGGCCCCTTTTCTTAGAGCGAGATGACTTTGGCGTGCGCAGTATCTCGAATTGGGCCACTTTAGGTAAATCAGGCAAAGCGCCGAGGTCTTGGAAAAGTTCCCAGTTCTCGATCTGTAATGGCGGCACGTTTAAGATCTCAAAGGCAGATGCGAGGTCTGTGTAGGACGAGATGTTCACTCTCTTTCCTGCGTATGAGAAGGATAATCCAAAGGGAAAAGACCAGCGATAGAGCACCTTTTTGGAGCGCAGCCAGTCTGTTAATGGCTTGAGGGCTCTACGTTTCTTTAATGTAGACGGAGCTAAGTCCTGAAATACTTCTATCTTGGATCCTTCAAAAGTTAGATCAGGGTGTGCACGTGCAGCCTCCAGGACAGCTGATTTGACTTGAAAGTTCAGGTACTTACAAATAATGTCCCTGGGCGGCTCATCCGGCTTAGGCTTGGGCCTAAGGGCCCTGTGTGCCCGTTCCAAGACTATCTCCTGTGGAGAATCAGTCCCCAGCAGCGAACTGCTGATGTCAATGATGGCCGCTGCGACCTCTCCTGGAGCGACCGACTCAGGTATACCCCTGAATCTGAGGTTGTTCCGGCGCCCCCTGTTCTCCTGGTCCTCCAGGGAGCAGTGGATGTCATTCAAATAGAGGGCACAGCGTCGGAAAGTGTCCGTTACCGCAGACTGATGGTGCAGGATTTCTGCTTGATGCGTCTCTAGGCTCTCCACCCTGTCTCCTATTAGCCTCACTTCGCTCCTGCAGGCCGATAGTTCCGCTAGCAACGGTTCCATCATTCTGT
This sequence comes from Bufo gargarizans, assembly GCF_014858855.1. NCBI lineage: Eukaryota > Metazoa > Chordata > Amphibia > Anura > Bufonidae > Bufo > Bufo gargarizans. Next base: position 116,165,371 of record NC_058080.1, read on the forward strand.
TCAGGGCACGATCAAGGTATTTCCTTGTGACAGGGAGATCGGAGCTGGCCTGCGCTTCATCAGAGTCGCTCTCACCTCCCGATGGTGCAGGGGCGCGCTTCGGAACTTTAGCCTGCGGTGTCGGCGCCATCTTAGGTTCCCTGGCAGCCACTGTAGCGGCAGCTTTCTTTAGGAATTTCTCCATTTCACCTCCTGCAACCTGAGTTTTAGGCAGAGCAGGGGTGTCCACATGCTTGGTGTTCCCGATCTTCACCATCTCCGTCTTTGTTAGCTAATGTTAGCAGGCGTCAGGGACGAATCTCTTTACAGAGCACGGAGCTATGCGACCATCTTCATCCGGCGCTAGCTCCGCCCCCCCACGACAGTATTTTTTCACGGTCCACAAAAACGGGGTCCGTAGGTCCGTGATCCGTTTTGGTGTCCGCCTGGCCGTGCAGAGCCAAACGGATCCGTCCTGAATTACAATGCAAGTCAATGGGGACGGATCCGTTTGACGTTGACACAATATGGTGCCATTTCAAACGGATCCGTCCCCATTGACTTTCAATGTAAAGTCTGGAGTCCCTTTTAAACCATCTGATCGGAGTTTTCTCCAATCCGATGGTATATTTTAACTTGAAGCGTCCCCATCACCATGGGTGCTGCACTTGAAGGGGTTAATTGTACTATCATATCCCCCTGTAAGAGATCAGGGCTGCCAGGCAGCAGGGGGCAGACCCCCCTCCCCTCCCCAGTTTGAATATCATTGGTGGCCAATGCGCCCCCCCTCCCTCCTTCTATTGTAATAATTCGTTGGTGGCACAGTGTGCGCCCCCCCCGCCCCCCCCCCCTCCTCCCTGTATTGTAATAATTATTCGTTGGTGTCACAGTGTGCGCCCCCCATCGACCCCCCCTTCCTCCCTGTATTGTAATAATTATTCGTTGGTGGCACAGTGTGCGCCCCCCATCGCCCCCTTCCTCCCTGTATTGTAATAATTATTCGTTGGTGGAACAGTGTGCGCCCCCCATCGCCCCCCCCTTCCTCCCTGTATTGTAATAATTATTTGTTGGTGGAACAGTGTGCGCCCCCCATCGGCCCCCCTCCCTCTATAGCATTAACAACATTGGTGGCCAGTGGTGTGCGGCCTCCCATCTCCCCCCCCCCCATCATTGGTGTCAGCGGAGATACGATCGGAGTCCCAGTTTATTCGCTGGGGCTCCGATCGGTAACCATGGCAACCAGGATGCTACTGCAGCCCTGGTTGCCATGGTTACCTCGCAATAGTACAATAGTAAAATATTCATACTTACCTGGGAGCTGTGATGTCTGTGTCCGGCCGGGAGCTCCTCCTACTGGTAAGTGACAGGTCTGTGCGGCGCATTGCTGTCACTTACCAGTAGGTGGAGCTCCCGGCCGGATACAGACATCGCAGCTCCCAGGTAAGTATGAATCTTTTACTATTGTACTATTGCTAAGTAACCATGGCAACCAGGGCTGCAGTAGCGTCCTGGTTGCATGGTTAACGATCGGAGCCCCAGCGATTAAACTGGGACTCCGATCGGAACTCCGCTGCCACCAATGATGGGGGGGGTGCGATGGGGGGCGCACACTGTGCCACCAATGAATAATTATTACAATACAGGGAGGAAGGGGGGGGGGCGATGGGGGGGAACACACTGTGCCACCAACGAATAATTATTACAATACAGGGAGGAAGGGGGTGCGATGGGGGGGACCACACTGTGGCACCAACGAATAATTATTACAATACAGGGAGGAAGGGGGGGGGCGATGGGGGGTGCACACTGTGCCACAAATGAATTATTACAATAGAGGGAGGGAGGGAGGGGGGGGGGCCGCACTGATCTCTTACAGGGGGATATGATAGTACAATTAACCCCTTCAGGTGCCGCACCTGAAGGGGTTAATTGTGCTGATCAAGGCCCCCTGTAAGAGATCGGGTGCTGCCAGGCAGCAGGGGGCAGTCTTGTACACAGTTTGTAGTGTATTCTAAATAGAAGCGTCCCCATCACCATGGGAACGCCTCTGTGTTAGAATATACTGTCGGATATGAGTTTTCACGAAGTGAAAACTTAGATCTGAAAAAGCTTTTATGCAGACGGATCTTTGGATCCGTCTGTATGAAAGTAACCTACGGCCACGGATCACGGACACGGATGCCAATCTTGTGTGCATCCGTGTTCTTTCACGGACCCATTGACTTGAATGGGTCTGTGAACCGCTGTCCGTCAAAAAAATAGGACAGGTCATATTTTTTTGACAGATAGGATACACGGATCACGGTCTCGGCTGCAAAACGGTGCATTTTCCGATTTTTCCACGGACCCATTGAAAGTCAATGGGTCCGCGAAAAAAAACGGAAAATGGCACAACGGCCACGGATGCACACAACGGTCGTGTGCATGAGGCCTTATCAGGGGTTTTACCATGGTAAAAGATCATGTGATGGATCATGTGATGACCAGAGTGACATCACCACAGGTCCTGTTCCTCCACTGAGCACAGAAGACAGACAGAAGAGATGCCGGGCTGCGCGAGCAAGTGGATTAAGGTGAGTTAAATTATTTTTTAAATTTTTTTAACCCCTCCAGCGCTATTTTACTATGCATTCTGAATTTCCGACAGCACCTACGTTAGTGGCTTCAAACCCCACTTCTCCTCCTCTGCCTCCTCCTCCACTTTCACCTCTAATTAATCTGCGTGCAGCACCAGTCAGTAACCAATCGGTAGCTGGAAGCAGTGTAGCACTGCAGTGGGGAAGCAACAATAGGCCGTGCTGAAGCTGATATGCTTAAGGGACAAACAGCACACCGCCGCAGAGCTTTGGCAGGGGATAAGAGACCAGATTACGCTGTGGCTCTTGCCACTCAACCTACAACCAGGCATGGTTTTGTATGATAATAGCCGTAACTTGGTGGCAGCTTTGGAGCTTTGCAAGCTCAGACACATCCCATGCCTAGCCCACGTGTTCAACCTTGTGGTTCATTGGTTTCTCAAAACCTACCTCAATTTGCCTGAGCTACTGGTGAAGTTGCCCCGAGTGTGTGCACATTTCCGCAAGTCATCGATAGCTTTAGCCGGTCTGTCAACGCTGCAGCAGCTCTTGAAATTGCCAGCTCACCGACTGTTGTGTGACGTGAGCATGCGCTGGAACTCCACATTCCACATGTTGACCAGGCTTTGTGAGCAGCAGAGGGCCGTAGTGGAATACCAGCTGCAACGTGGTCATCGTCCTTCCAGTCAGCTTCCGCTATTCTCAAGAGAGGAGTGGGCATGGATGTCTGACCTCTGTGAGGTTTTAAGAAACTTAGAGGAATCAACACAGATGGTGAGCAGCGATAACGCTATCAGCGAAAACATCCTATTTCTGTATCTTCTCAAAATCTTGTTGCTCACAATTTGGGATGACGCTTTTAATGTGGAAATGGGGGGAAGACATTATGCAGGGTCATAGCCTGACCACCCTCAGTTCGGTCTTCTCAGCACGAATTGGATGATAAAGAGGAGGAGAAGGAGGAGCAGTAGATGGTTGGCTCCGGTACAGAGGTTAGTATCCATGGATGTTTAATTCCATCTGTTCTGCGTGGGTGGGCAGAAGAGGAGGAAGAGGATGAGGAGATTGAGAGTCATCCTCTTCATGACGACAGCAAAGTCTTGTCTGTTGGTACTCTGGCACACATGGCTGACTTCATGTTAGCGTTATATGCATTTTAGACAACACGGATTACTGGTTGTTCACTCTTGTCGACCCCACTACAAAATCATCTCTCATTCCTCTGGTGGAGAGGACGACCGACGAGTCCGTAGTTCCTTGGCCAAGATGGGGAGACAAGGGGAATATACAGCAGTTTTAACAGATGCAGGGCAACAATCTCCAAAGCCTATTTCATGACACCCCGCCAGCACGCTCACCCTAATGCCCCGCCTAGTATCACAAGGAGGGAAAAATTTTGGAAGATAGTAAAGGAGTGCATAGCAGACCGTGTCAGCGTCCTCAATGATCCCTCAGTGCTTTACAACTACTGGATGTCCAAGCTGGACACGTTCCCAAACTGGTGCTCTATGCCTTTGAGGTGCTGGCCTGCCCTGCTGCCAGCATTTTGTCTGATCGGTTATTTAGTGATGTTGGTGGCATTATAACAGATAAGCGTAACCGCCTGTCAACTGAAAATGCTGACAGGTTGACTCTTAAAATGAACAAGGCCCGGATTTACCATGACTTCTCGACTCCACCAGAGTAAAGCTGATAAACATAAAGGCACTTTAAATATGTTGTTTATAATGTACTGAATACACTGTATTCCCATGCACCCCTTCCACCACAAACCTTCTCCTCTTCCACTCTTCCATCGTATCAACATTTGCTTATTTGTCACATATAATGCCCTCTCATATATGCCCTTTGCATATAATGTTTTACAGGGTCAGCTCACCAGCAGGCCCTCACCTACAATGTTTTACAGGGTCAGATCACCAACAGGCCCTCTCAAATAAATTTATGGAGGGTTAGATCACCAGCAGACCCTCACATATAATGTTTTACTAGGTCAGCTCACCAGCAGGCTCTCACATATAATTTTTTAGAGTGTCAGATCACCAGCAGGCCCTCTCATATAATGTTTTATAGGGTTAGCTCACCAGCAGGCCTTCACCTACAATCTTTTACAGTGTCATCTCACCAGAAGGCCCTAACATATGTTTTATAGGGTTAGCTCACCAGCAGGCCTTCACCTACAATCTTTTACAGGGTAAGCTCATCAACAGGCCAGCACCTATAATCTTTTACAGGGTGTTAGGGCAAAACCCCTACTTCTATGATCTGCTGGGGTCCAAATCATGTAAAGTTACGAGTACTCAGAAGAAATAAATGACACAGGCTCAAGGTTGTATCCTAATGATCTCTTGTCTTTATTGGGTGGATACAAAATATTTATACCCATTTTCTAGAACTCAAGCCAACACAGATATTGTCACTTACGTAAGCATCGTATGATTAATACTAATAACTTATTTTTTATGTTTTCAAATCAAGCACATTTAATTACCAATTTTTTTTAAATTATCCTTGAGTTGTACATCCTTGAGAAGTATCTACAACCATTTGTACTCCCAAAACATCAGACACACATAGTTCTCAGAACTAACAAGTAATTAACTTTGTCTCAAGTACACAAGGCTCAGAAATTCTCCATTCTGACCTAAAATAAACCAGCAAAGTAAAATGGAATCCAGGATACAAAATGAAGATGAAATCCCTCACAATTCCCCCATTTTGAGATATTCACTTATTGCAGGCAACAGGTACACATACTTCAGCCAGACATTCCCCTTTGATGCTGGTTTCCCAGATTCAGCATACCCGTACCTGCATGAGAGATAATCTCAATACATTTTAATAATCCTACTACTGGTTTTGTCACACGCTTTACTCACGCACATTAATGCTATCTTAATCACAATGTAAATAAGTGCAAAAATCAACTAAATCTGTATTATACCCTGCACTATGCCCACAAGCCATCCACCAATATTTTTGAACCAATTTGCTGGGTTCAAGAAAGAGAAAGTGTCTGACCACCAAGAATCTTTATCCTCACTGGCAGTGAGATAATCCAGATCTAAAGTATACTGCTTAGTGACTATGATTAACTGAGATTGTACATCATTAGTTTGGTTTACAAGGCGTAACACATCCCATATTTGGTCATCTAGATAATCTGTTGCTACTACTAGCGTATCCCACATCTGCATAATCATTGGTTAAATAAACAGAGTACTAAATAACTTATTTGCAATACTCATCTCTATTACATTAGGCTTCCCATTTGGTCTGGGTTTGTTGTCTGTAGCTATTTTATATAATGTATGTTTAGGCACAGCATTTATATTAAAGGGGTTCTGCACTTTCAATTAACTGATGATCTATCCTCTGGATAGATCATCAGCTTCTGATCGGCGGGGGTCCGACACCCGGGACCCCCGCCGATCAGCTGTTTGAGAAGGCAGCGGCGCTCCAGCAGCGCCGCTGCCTTCTCACTGTTTACCGCCGGGCCGCCCGCCCACTGACGTCACGACTTGTATCAACTAGAGTGGGCGCGGCTAAACTCCATTCAAGTGAACAGAGCTTAGCCGCGCCCACTCTAGTTGATACAAGTCGTGACGTCAGTGGGCGGGCGGCCCGGCGGTAAACAGTGAGAAGGCAGCGGCGCTGCTGGAGCGCCGCTGCCTTCTCAAACAGCTGATCGGCGGGGGTCCCGGGTGTCGGACCCCGGCCGATCAGAAGCTGATGATCTATCCAGAGGATAGATCATCAGTAAATTGAAAGTGCAGAACCCCTTTAAGCTTATCATGTGACAGCATAAAAGTATATAAGCAACTGCAGTAATGGTTACACTTTCACTATATAAACACCATTTTTGGCCACCATAATTTAGGAGTCAATACAGCCCCAGGGTTGTCTTTACAATCATCACTATCCTTTATGGACCCTTCAACCTTGTTGTTACGCTCCCATGATGTCACGGCTGTGTCATGGTCTGGTGTAGTGGACCATGACACTTTTGCTGTGCATGCTTGTTGCTGGTGGCAACATGTTGTTTTGCATGTTTTGACACTTCCTCTTTAAGTTGTGTGTCCCTTCCCATCCTGGTGTGTTCGGGGTTAAGATGTGTGCTTGGTGGAGCTGGGTGTGGCCTCTGGCTCTTCTTATACAGTGTTGTGAGCCTGAAGGTCGGTTGGTTTCTTGCCTGTATATTTGTAGGAGTCTGCTCCTTTCTTGATGTGTCATCTTACCTGTGTGAGGGCATCCTAGTTGGACATTGTCTCCTTTTGTCTCCTTTCCCCTCCTCACCTGTTATGTTGTTTGGTGTGGTTTATGTTGGGGTTTAGTTGTTTATGTCATGTCTGGTGTTCCATGTCAGATCGGTTTGGTGTTGTTATCTGCATGGATAATTGATATTTTCCCCTGTCTGTTACCTCTGAAAGGGGGACCCATTGGTTTCCTGGAGGGGTAAACATAAAATATAGCCTGGAGCCACCTTTCATCGGTGTCCGCATGGGGGTCCAGGTTGTTTTTCCATCTTTGCTGCGGCAGGTAAGTGTTTGATGTTCTGGTGTGCTGTTGTTTCTCCAGGTGCTTACCTGCCGTTCAGTTGCTGCTGATTCTATCTTTTCCCTTCTGTTACTAGGCCGCTGGAGACTCCGGTTTGTCTGTTTCCTTGAGGAACCGGTTGTCTCCTATCTCTGACCTCTATGCAAGGGACTGTTAGGGTCAGTAGGATCCAGGTTCGAGTGTATGAACCCTCCCACCTTTGGGGGCGCTCATGCGATCAGGAGATCAGGGTCAGGATTAGGGCGGCTGTAGGAGGTGACTTGCTCCCTATCCCTGTTTTCTGGCTGTGAGCACAGATCCAACAGTTTTTATAATTGTCCGCATCTGTCATATTCTTTAACATGACCTGATGATGCCAAATACGGGCATTGTCCCAGTTACTTTTTAGGTTCACATGTAGAGCTTGGAGGCTCAGAGCCAGGGTTTGGCACTTTCTTGCTATGTAAAGCGTGAATCCAGTTAGGCTTTCCTTCCACCTTTATGGAGGTTGCAGTTTTCAACAGGACTTGGAAGGGAACATCAAATCTGGGCTTAAAGGTTTCCCTCATGTGCCTCTTTATCACCAATCTCCAGGCTCAAGACTGTGTGTACCTTCTACTGAGTCTGGATCTGGAGTCTATTGGCAGTCTCTAGAACGGGTAAAATGGACTTGGAGTGTGCTTGCTTGGAGTCTTCACCACTTGACCTGGATTATTCAAAGCACAAATCATGCAATGTTGTACCTGCTTGCCATGGTGGAGAACCCTGAAGCGATCCACCTTTTGGCCACAGTGTTGTTCATAGGACCTTTTGCCTGGTGCGTCACCCCATTGGCTTTTTGGGCCATCATCAGATACAGGGCTCTGGGTAGGCAGATCTTACCTTGAACTTCCCATAGTCCCTGCTCATTTAGGGTAGTGCCTCTCTTAGTCGAAGATTCTTTTTGTTCTTCATCTGCTTGAGCAGACAGTTTTACCAAAACCTCCACAGACATCTCCTGAGGCTCAAAGGCATTTACTGGTACAGTTTCAGTGTCTCTGGGCTTGAAGGCAGCTTGTTTAGCAGCTCTGTCAGCCCTGTTGTTTCCTTTTGATTCATTAGTCACTTTTTTATGTGTGGGCTTTTACCTTTATGACAGTCACTTCAGGTAACAAAAGATAATTCATTAGTTCAAATACAGAGTCTTTGTTCTTAATGGACTGGCCTGCCGATGTCAAACAGTTTCTGGCCTGCCAAATTGATCCATAATCATGTGCAATACTAAAAGTATACCTGGAATCCGTGTAGTTGTTCGCCTTCTTGTCTTTAGCCATTTTGCATGCCTCAGAGAATGCCTTCAACTCTGCCTCCTGTACTGACATATGAGGAGGGAGTGGTTCAGCAAGTACTACCTCATGTTGTGTGACCACCGCATATCCAGTATGGAACCGGCGATCCTCTCCCATAAATCTGCTTCCATCTACAAAATACTCAAAATCAGGGTTATCAAAAGGTTTGTCATGAACATGTGAAAAACCAGAGGTCTCTTGTTGCATTAAATGCTCACAATCATGATCTTCTGTTTCCATTAACTCTGTAAGTAATAGACCTGTACCTCCCTCCCCCATTTCTGAATCTGTGATTAGTAACAATGCAGCAGGATTCAGAGTTGTGCATCTCTTAAAGGTAATGCTATCTGGCAAGAGGAGAGAAAATTGTAGCCTCAGTTGTCTGGCCATAGAAATGTGTTTTGGCTGTACTTGACTGAGTATGCCTTGAATGTCATGTGTTATTTGTACCACTAGAGGGTAGTCAAGGACAATGTCAGATGCTTTTTCCACCATGAGCTGGACAGCAGCCACAGCTCTGACACATGAAGGAGCTCCCCTGGACACAGGATCCAATCTGGCAGAGAAATATGCAACTGGTTTGTGCCTATCACCAAGTTTTTGAGTGGGTACTGCTGTACTGTGTCCCTGGAGCTCTGAACAAAATATGTTAAACGGTTGATCATATCATACGGGATTCCTAATGTCAGTGAAGACAATTTGCCAGTTTCAGAGTGAAAAATGACTCAATTGCATGTTCTGTCAGACAAAAACGTTCTGATGACAGGCAATCATACAAAGGCTGCATAAGCATGGATGCATGCCTGATCCAGGGTCTGCAGTATGAGACCAGACCCAAAAACATCCTGAGGGTTTTTGGCCCCTGAGGGAGTTTTATGTCCTTCACCGCTTGTTTTGTCTCCTCAGTAGGGTGTCTTGCACCGTCTGAGAGACAATGTCCCAGAAATGTAACTCTTAAATTCGCAGTATTACAGCTTGTCTCGGGAAGCTTTGCAACCACTTTCTGCAAGAAATATTAACAATGACAGTGTGGCTTCCCTACAGTTTTTCCGGTTTTCTGCACATAGGAGTAGATCATCAACATATTGAAGTAACACAACATCATAGGGGATTGACCAACCAGATAAAACTGAATAGAGGGCCTGTGTGTACATTGTAGGTTAATTTTGCGCTCCTTGGGGTAAAACAGTCCATGCATATTGCTTACCTGTAAATGCAAGCAGATATTGACAATCAGAATGTAGGGGAACACTTAAAAATGCATTTGTCAAGTCTATCACAGAAAAATGGTGTAGCAGTTGATGGTACATGTGATAACAAAGTGTGTGGGTTTGGTACAATGGGAATCTGCAGCACTGTGACCTTATTGACCTCCCTAGGATCATGAACCATCTTGTATGTTAATGGTTTTCCCTTTACTGGTTTCTTTTTAACTGGGAACAGGGATGTATTTGCTGGTGAACTGGTCCTTACTAAGATACCCATTATCTCATATTATTTCACTTGTAAGGCTACTGACTGCTCTTGGGCATGACTCAAGGGGTATTGCTTAACACAGGGTGGTTGGCAACCTGGTTTGAGATGAACCATGAAAGCGGTAACATTAAGTTTCCCAACTTCAAAGTCTAACTTTGTGGATGCCCATAACTTGCCCGGGACTACCTGTAACTCCCCACAATCCTCCCCACATTCTGCCTCCTCTTTTTCCCTTGAGAATCAGACTTGGTATTGTAATACAGATTACCTCTAATATATTTGCACACCCAGTGCTGATTCTCAACATGATTTGTGACTTTACACCAAGTGTTCTCCTCCATTTGTGATCCTTTATCCACCCTCCATTTAACTCCTTAAACTTCTGCCATGTTCTAGAGGTTAAATTTCCATACTTCATCCCAGCCTTTTCCAACACTTTCTCTGTCTTTTTCTTGTCTTGTTTACCTTCTATATCCTCTACCACTTCCTTAGCCAGTTTTTAGCTCTCAGGGATTGCATGGGAGTTTCCCATTTAAAGGTTCAGAGCTGAACTTGGACATACCTCCATTTTCACCCAGGCAGCCCCCCTGACAGGAGCATCAGAGCAGTTCATGCTCCGATGCTCTCCTTTGCCCTGCGCTAAATCGTGTAGGGCAAAGGCATTTTTAGGAGTTCCAGTAATGTACCGGGGCTCTCCATGGGGCTGCCAGGAAGCCAGTTGATGTCACCGCACTGATGGGTGGGTTTTACTGGCTAGGGCAGCACTAAAGCCCGCCCATCAGAGCCGGTGACATCACTGAACACACTGCCAGGCGGAAGTTTCCGCCCGGCAGCGTGTTATGATAAACAAAAGAGACCTTGCCCTGCACGATCTAGCACAGGGGAAGGATGCTCCAATGCTAGCCTCAGGGATGCTGCAGGGTTGAGAAAAGGGGTATGTCCGGGTTCAGCTGTCAACCCGGACAACCCCTTCAACTGAATGCACTAATTATCTCCAGATGTCTGTGTTTTTAATTCCCTGCTTGTCCCTTCCTCGTGGTGCTTCCCCACTAGACTTCCTTCCTCTAGCATACACTACATAGGACAGCAGAATACCAACCCCTACCTGCTTTCAGCAGCGCCTTAAGGTGTTCCAGGGCACCTTATTGCCCTGTGCTTCATACTAAGACATATATCACAATGCCAAGTGCAAACCCAAAGGTGTTCCAAAAAACAATATTATCCATACCCAGCGATCATAGGAATGACGTGGTTGGGGTTCTTAACTCTCAAATATGGCTCGACCTTAAGTAGACCTTTTATACTAGTCCCAATCCCAGGCAGAAAGGAAAAGGAGACACAGATAGATTTGTAAGAATAAGCTTCTTACCTTAACAGTGCTGTTTTTAGATCATCTGTGCCTCCTGGTCCCTCTCCTTATTCGGTCGGAGTTGTTGGGAGGAGTCCACTGGTCGTGCCCCACGTTGATGTTGCCAAGAATTGTTAGGGCAAAACCCTTACTTCTATGATCTGCTGGGGTCCAAATCAGGTAAAGGTACGAATACTCGGAAGAGATAAATGACACAGGCTTAAGGTTGTATCAGAATGATCTCTCGTCTTTATTGGGCGGAAACAAAATATTTATACCCACTCAAGCTAACTCAGATATCGTCACTTACGTAACCATCGCTTGATTAATAATAACTTATTTTTGATGTTTGCAAATCAAGCACATTTAATTACTAAAAAACCTTCTCTTATCCTTGAGTTGTTCATCCTTGAGAAATATCTAGAACCAGTTGCACTCCCAGAACATCAGTCACTCATAGTTCTGAGAACTAACAAGTAATTAACTTTGTTTGTGTGAAGTACACATGGCTCAGCATTTCTCCATCCTGACCTAAAATAATCCAGCAAAGTAAGATGGAATCCAGGATACAAAATGAAAGTGCAATCCCTCACATAGGGTCAACTAACCCGCAGGCCGCACCTAAAATCTTTTACAGGGTCAGCTCACCTTCAGGACCGCACCTACAATCTTTTACAGGGTCAGCTCACCTGCAAGCCCTCACCTACTTATAACTAATAGGTAATTTGCGCGCATGCTGCCTTGGTAGAATGTGGTAGCCGTAACTGTTTCTCAGGCTCCATCTCCAACGATTCCCTCGTTACCCATGGTCTACATGGTTTGGGCTGAAAATAACATCGAAAGTTGATATGGCAGACAGCCTAATGGATCGTCGCCGCCACGGGGACGTGTGATCGTCCCCAGGTTATCTAGAGTCACCGAAGCGACAGCAGGCCCTCGCCCATGTTTTTAGATGGTCAGATCAGCAGGCCCTTGCTCCAAATGTTTTTGAGGGTCACCAGCAGGCCATAAATCATAATTTTTCAAGGCTGTGTATGATGCCCTCCTTTATGTGTAACAAAGGGTTTATTGTAGTGCCGGTTACTTGTAATTTTTGGCAACCCTTTCAGTTAGTGCATAGGCTTTACGAGTGTAGGAGTCCGACTACATGAACAATTGCACCACAATGTGAATGAGACCCTCTTTTATGTGATATACAGGTTGTATAGGAGTTCCTCTTCCTTGTAATTTTTGGCAGCACTTGCACTTTATATACAAGTAAATATACAGGAAAGAATGTTTCCTAACAATTTTTCCTCTAAAATCGATTTTATCTTTGGTTTGGGGCGTATTATTGTCAGTCTGTAAAAGTGACGTACTACTCGGACAACATAATTCCCAGCAGCGACCTGGGAGTCCAAGATGCATCCAGACATCCTTGCCATGCTGTCCCCGAATGATTTAGGTGGTGTTTTCATCATTTTCTGACCTTTTCCTATGAACCAGGCACTCTCTCCTCTTCAGAGCATGGGGTGCCTGGTTTAATGCTCAGGTACTCCCATTGACTTCCATTATACTCGGGTGCTCGGTAGAGCACCAGATCATCCTGATGTGTTCGGCCCAAGCCCCCGAGCACTACCCGAGCACTGTGGTGCTCAATTAACACAAATTATTTTTTTGAACTGCACTTTATTGCAAGATAAGTTTAAAGGAGATCACCCCGATACTAGATATCCATGAGCTATTAGGAGTGATCTGCTCCATTACATTAAGGTTGTTAGTGTTGCCAAACTAATAGGAGCAACTTACCTACATTACAGTGTTGCAAGATAGTCTCACTAATACCTACTATCGCTGCAACAAATACCATCTACATTTGCGGCTGTAATTGGGTGGAAGCTATTTCCTGTTAATACAGGTCGGATTCCCCATATGTGTTTTTAAACATATTTTACTAAAAATATGACATGATTATGGATTGACTACTGATTATCCTCACTTCATGTGGCCATTGACTGATTATTCATAAGTGTTTATATTCTGTTTCAATGTTTTTATTCTGCTTCAATATTACTGTGCGCACTTTAGAGGTTCCTGATCGTTATTTTTTATATTTTTGATAGTTTTTTTACAATTACTTTTTATATATATATTAAAGGTTCCCTTTATCCTACATTATTTCTCTGAGTGTTTCCAGTCATAGAGTGCCTGTCTATTCATCTATTTATTTCAGTGTATATTGGCGCCAATAAAATCAAATGATCATCATGACGGACACTAGCAACCAAAGTTGGAGAGGTTATTCAGGAGGTCAGTTTGTGCAGGGCAATTGGGACAAAGATATATTAGAAGCATCATCCAATCTAAAAAAAAAAAATCACTGCTGTTTACAATGCTCTAACCTCCCTTCATGCAAGTTCTGCTCCAAAACATATAGAAATATTATTGGACAATACTACTACCGTAGCAAAGTGACCATTGATCGGGTAAACAATCATTCATGTGGACACCAAAATATTTTTTTTCTGGGCAGCAGATTGTGCTGTGTAAACAGCACTCTGCTGCCCAGAAACAATGAATCTGTAGAGGGATGAGCATTAGCAGTAGTCATGGATCAGCCCTATGCAGTGGAGGGGAGAACTACATGTTAATGCAGTTCTTCACCTCCACTTATGAGCAAGCATATGTAGCTTGCTTCGTTGGGCCAGGTAAACTGGCCTTAATTAATTCCTACTGCACACTTGATTAAAAAAAAACAAAAAAAAAACATTCCAATAACAGGATTTTAAGCATACAAAAGATTAAAATATTTGCTTTCTCTCTGAGAATATCTTGAAATCATCTTGTTCATCTCATTTACAAAAGGATTTTCTATCTTCATTCAGCAGGACCTGTGCTGACGTCACTGCGCTCACCATGTGGTGAGCACGATTACATCATCAAAGGTCCTTTTGCAGGTCCTGAAAGAAGAAGAAAGAATATGATGCTGGCTGCGCGAACAAGTGGATTATTTATTTATTTTTTAACCCCTCAATTAACATTTTAGTAAGCATTCTGTATTAAGAATGCTATTATTTTCCCTTATAACCATGTTATAAGGGAAAATAATAAAATCTACAGAACACCTAACCCAAAACCGAACTTCAGTGAAGAAGTCTGGGTTTGGGTCTAGGTACCACTTTCAGTTTTTTATCATGCGCAGGCAAAATGCATTGCACACGCTGAATAAAAACTGAACAACGCAATCGCAGTCAAAACTGACTGAAATTGCGTGCGCACTCGCGCAGGTTTCCTGCAATGCACACGCGACGCATCTGGAGCAAATCCGGGATGCCCGTGTAAAAGAGGCCTTTAATTCAAACCCATGCATTTGAATCCCTTCTGTTAGCTATAGAATGACTGTGCATCACTATTAGGCAGCATTCACACATACGTGGATTTTCACGGACCACGGTCCGTGAAAACCCATCCTGCTGAGTGCAGGAGTGCAAGGTGTCATTGGTTGATATGACATTGTGCGCTTCGTGCCGCCGCCTCTGTACAATAATACACTTGTGTAGATCATATGAGTGTATTTCTGTACAGAAGCCGCGGCACAAAGTGCACGGCATCATAGCAACCAATGACGCTGTGCGCTTCTGCACTCAGGGGGACGGCTGGGTGGGTTTTCACGAACCATGATCTGTGAAAATCCACTTATGTGTGAATGTGGCTTTAGGCTTAGTTTACACTTATTTGGTCAGTTATTCTCATCAGTTATTGTTAGTCCAAAGCAGGTGCGGGTCAATCCTACAGAACAGGTGTAGATCTATTTATGATACTTAACCCGAGAGTAGGCTTGGCTCCTGAATTTGCTCACAATAAGTAATGGAAATAACTGACTAAATGACTGAAGTGTAAACTCAGCCTTATAGGTCAATGTTAGCATCAGCTCTAATTTATCTGTGTGGATTTAACAGTGCAGTGGCACAAGATTCAAGGTATAGCCCCATGACAGTGGGGAGGGTGTCAGAAGTAAGGCTGTGTTCACATCACTATTTATTTTTACTTTCTTCTGATCTGTGAGAAGAAAAGGCGCCAAAAAAGTGGATCCTGTAGTTTGAGCATCCTCCGGAGTGAGTGATGTAAAAATGCAAAAGTTGTAATTTTTTTTTTTTTTTTTGCACAAATTAGCCCAAAACTTCACAAAAGTCAGAATTCTGACATTCACAACATGATAAATTCTTCCCATAAGCATGCTCTGTCACCTGTGGAGATGTCATTGTGTCAGGAAGACCTAGAGAGATGAGATTTGACTATCGCCTATTGTAAATAGTGGATCCTGTGGCGAAACCAACCTCGCCACTGGGTTTTGGAGGGGGCTGTTTAAAAGCCTCTTGCCTCAGGATTATGGCCCATAGTAACTTTTAAACCCCTGAACCTATTCCAGGGAATTTTGGATAGGTTTGTCCCCAAGTTATACTGTTTAAATTGATGTAAGTTATATGTATGGACAATGTAACCTCACAAAGTTATAACAACTTATAATAAGTGTAACTTGTCAGCTTGGGAGGAATATGCTGGGTGTGGTTCTATTGTTCCATTGTCCCATTGTGTGTTTAAATGGTGATGTCTGTCCTGTTGTCTCCACATGTGTATTGGTCATCTCCCCTTTGTCCTGAGAGATAATTGGATTGTCTTCGGTCGTCTCCCAGGTAGAGAGGAGGAAACCATGATGCATTGTGGGGATATGTTGTATCTGTCCTGTGTCGCAGTCTCCCTTCTGGTCCTCTAGGGGGCGCGAACGATTGGTTGCTGTATTTACATTGTGTGTGTTGTGAATTACTGATTGGTTGGATTTCAAAACCCTGTGGGCAGTACTATGTTTGGTTTTTATCAATAAAAGAGGCTGTACTCGAAGTACAGTCAGATCACTGCTTAACCCTCAACACAGAGCCTTGTCTCGTCATTGGGGGGATTCCTTGTATGCTGTTGGAGACTGATTGCCAGGAGTGTAAGCTGACTGGACGCTTTTCCTGTTCGTCTGCCGGCAGCTATTCGCGAGGTTCCAGTTTGGAGTGCTATTTTGTATCCAGTTCGGGAGGTTGGTGTTCTGCAGTAGCTGTGCCTGTCTCTCAGAAAGGGGCATATCGCCTAAACGGATCTTAACCCCTTGTCTGCTGAAACGGTGCCGTTACATTGGTGGCAAGCAGCGGGATCGTTCCTACAGCCAGAAGGACAGCTACAGGAGACACCATTTCTGTGGATTCTACAATTTAAGGGCAACGCATGTCCCAGTACAGCGACCCTAAAAGCACCAGGATGGAACCAGCAGTGTTATACAAGGAGGAGGACCTGGATGGCCGGGATGCATTAAGGAAAGGCATCTGGTACCAGGCCCTGGATAATGTACAATACCAGCGAGGTGAGAGTCTCCCCAGTGAAGAGCAGTGGTTGCAGAAGCAAGTGGCCCTGCGGATGTCCTTCCTGGGAGAGCAGCCCCTGGAGGAATGGGTGAAGGAATTAGAGCACCGGGTATGGCAGGAGCTATGGCTGGAGGATGCCTACCAGGCGCTTTGGTGGTATGTGGCACAGTTTATACCCTGGACAGCTGAGCATGACAAGCCAGAGGGAGAGGAGTTTGATGGTCCTGGCTTGTTATGGGAGTCCTTTGCAGAGCCTGACTTCGGGAGCCCTGCACAGTCCAGACTTCAGGACATTTTCTATGAGAGGGAAGCTAGGCATGAGTGGGATGACCCCCATGAGGTAGAGCAAGACCTGGCTCACCTAGCAACCCTGGAGTGGGAACTAGAGCAGGACTACCGAGATCTCTTCCACTCCATTGGGAAGGTTCAGCAGGACAGCAAGAAGTCAGACCCAGGTCCAGAGCCCTTCAGCTGGGAGGATATTGTTGATGTTTACTGGGAAGAACCCCAGGTGGCCGGTGGAGATGGGACCGAGGTCTCTCCACCGGTCCTGCAGGGAATTGGGAGCCTAGTCTCCATTCCCCAGCGGCAGGCTGAGTTACAGGGGGCAGAGGTAGTTGTTCCTGCCCCCCAGCAGCAGCATGATTTTTTGGGAATTGGGAGCCGAGTCTCCATTCCCCAGCGGCAGACGGAGTTACAGGGGGCAGAGACAGTCGGTCCTGTCCCCCAGCGGCAGAGTGTTCTACAGGGAATAGAGAGCCCAGTCTCCTTTCCCCAGCAGCAGGACACTGTATTGGGAGCGGAGGCGGTCGGTCGCCCTCCCCAGCGGCTGGAAGTATGTATGGGAGAGGAGCTTGTTACCCCCTCTCCCCAGCGGCAGCTTAACGCACCAGGGGGAGACAGTAAGCCCCACAACTGTGCAGATGGGACCGTGGTCTCTGCACTTATAGCACAGGGGGTAGGGACAGTCGGTCCTGTCCCCCAGCAACAGGGCTGTTTAGCCAAAGGGGAGACAGTCAGTTTCCCCCTCCAACAACCAGACTCCAACCAGGCTTCTTCCGTGGTAGTGCTGGCACCAGGGCAGAGTCCCGCTGATCCCTGCCCACAAAGCAACCTCCACTCCAAGCCAGGGAGCAACTCAGAGACTGGGAGTACCAGCTACCAATCTAATCTTGGTGGATTCACTGGACAGAGACAGGCTACGAAATTCAGCAGGTCCAGTATCTTGTTGTGGGTGGCCTGCCAGACTAACTCAGGTACCGACCGGCGTGAGGTCAGGTATCTGGTTAGTCTTCCCTGGGGGGGGGGGAGATGTGTGGCGAAACCAACCTCGCCACTGGGTTTTGGAGGGGGCTGTTTAAAAGCCTCTTGCCTCAGGATTATGGCCCATAGTAACTTTTAAACCCCTGAACCTATTCCAGGGAATTTTGGATAGGTTTGTCCCCAAGTTATACTGTTTAAATTGATGTAAGTTATATGTATGGACAATGTAACCTCACAAAGTTATAACAACTTATAATAAGTGTAACTTGTCAGCTTGGGAGGAATATGCTGGGTGTGGTTCTATTGTTCCATTGTCCCATTGTGTGTTTAAATGGTGATGTCTGTCCTGTTGTCTCCACATGTGTATTGGTGATCTCCCCTTTGTCCTGAGAGATAATTGGATTGTCTTCGGTCGTCTCCCAGGTAGAGAGGAGGAAACCATGATGCATTGTGGGGATATGTTGTATCTGTCCTGTGTCGCAGTCTCCCTTCTGGTCCTCTAGGGGGCGGGAACGATTGGTTGCTGTATTTACATTGTGTGTGTTGTGAATTACTGATTGGTTGGATTTCAAAACCCTGTGGGCAGTACTATGTTTGGTTTTTATCAATAAAAGAGGCTGTACTCGAAGTACAGTCAGATCACTGCTTAACCCTCAACACGGAGCCTTGTCTCGTCATTGGGGGGATTCCTTGTATGCTGTTGGAGACTGATTGCCAGGAGTGTAAGCTGACTGGACGCTTTTCCTGTTCGTCTGCCGGCAGCTATTCGCGAGGTTCCAGTTTGGAGTGCTATTTTGTATCCAGTTCGGGAGGTTGGTGTTCTGCAGTAGCTGTGCCTGTCTCTCAGAAAGGGGCATATCGCCTAAACGGATCTTAACCCCTTGTCTGCTGAAACGGTCCGTTACAGATCCTAATTTTTTTATATATGGGTGTCACCTTTCTTCTTCGTAAAGTCTGGCTGTAATAATAATAAGGTGACTGGTGACTATGAAACAGGATGTTTCAGTCAGTCTCAGTAAACAGTAATAAAATTGTGAACAATTCCAGTACCAGTTAAAAGTTTAGACAAAGGGAAAAAAAATGTGGTACAATATTAGCTAGTTGGAAACTAGTTTAGTGCTCTTATTAATAGAACCAAAATAAGAGTCTTGCAGATATGATACTGTAACTTTTAATAACAATAGAAGCAATGATGATACATAGTA
The DNA here is from genome assembly GCF_014858855.1 of Bufo gargarizans. Classification (NCBI taxonomy): domain Eukaryota; kingdom Metazoa; phylum Chordata; class Amphibia; order Anura; family Bufonidae; genus Bufo; species Bufo gargarizans. Next base: position 116,184,466 of record NC_058080.1, read on the forward strand.
AGTATAGATGAGTGAACCAGTTGAGATTTAGTTCAGGTTCAACAAATTTTTCAAAAAGGTTGGCTTGGACCCGAATCAGTTTGGGCCTAAACAAAGTGGCTTCAATATCCCTAAAAATTGGTATATAATACCATCTAGTTTCCTATGAATAATATTTTTTAGAAAAACTTGTTATTTTTAATGAATTTTAGTTTTCTCTCTCCCTGCCCTCTCCCCAAGCTCTGGAATGTAATGGTAACAATAGTAAGTCATGTCTGAGTGACACTGACATACATAGCTATGGGCAAATCCCCTGGAATCTAAGTTTGGTTCATTTTGACAAAAGTGATGTTTTGGACACTGGCGGTGGAAAACTTCACTGGCGGTGGACAACTTGGTCTATTTGGTTGTTGTCACGCCCCCCACGACACTGAAAACCCTCTCTGAGATTACACTGGGGTCTGTGCAATAAATAAAAAAGAATGTGCTGTTCCAGTCTGCCCGACCAGAAATCCATGGGGTCAGGGAACAGGGTTTGCACCTGAAACTGGGCATTGAGGTGGGAGCTCTCGGCATGCTGATTTTCCTTACCCTGGCATGGCATATGGAGTAACTACATCATGTTGATGAGACTAAACTGAGTTGGCTTCTGCAACTGCTGCTGTGGCTTCTGCAGCTTGTGTTAATAGGAGGGGAGGCAACACTAACATAATTTGTCCACCCTTTGATATCAAGAGTCTAAAAGCATGGCTATCCAGTAATCATCAGACTGCTTAATGGCAATGATACTCCTGTCATGGTAGTAGGCAAGCGAGTCAACGGGTTGCCATTCTAGTCAGCGTTGCCAAGGAGCCATTTATTTCCAACTTCGCCCACACTGAGACAGTTGGTTGTTGTGGCTGTTCTCACCATCATCATTGTCATCCTCTTGCTCCTCTGACCCCTCCTCCTCCTCCAGTGGCAGCATCTCATCCTCCTCCCCAAAAGCTACAGGGTGGACCCATGTACAACTGTTCTTTCTCCTCCATTGCCCCATGTTGCATGACCATCAGTGTCTGTTCTAAGATACATATAAGGTGGATAAGATGACATGATCCAACCTGGAAACAACACATGCTCTCTGCTGAGGCGGTCTGGTGCATGACCAAATTGTTCACAGCTTTACGATGCTCATGCAGATGCTTTGCCATGAGTAATGTTAAATTCCTATGAGTTGGAACACTGCGGAATAAGTGGTGTAGCTGCAGACCACTCTATCGCTGTAAGCCTAGGAGAGATTTCCTTGCCACATGAGAAAGACTGAAAAGAGGGACAGTCTCCTGGACATTGTCAGCATCTTACCCAAGCCAGTTCACTTAAAAAAAAAATCCATGCAGAGAGTATATCTTATTTCCCTTATTTTCAGGGAGGCCATGATGTTGCAACCAGTGTCGCTGACCACCTTTCCCAGCGAGTCGAAGGGGTTACAGGTAACGAAATGTTTGCTGCTTGATGTGCTTTAGCAAATGCTTGTCTGTGTAGCTACTCTCTCCCAAGCTAGACAGTTCCAACTCCACATGGCAATGCTTGACACATGTGATTGTAAGGAGGAGAGTGGGAGCGATGCTGTGGCTTGCTTCTGTTGGGGACATGAATGTGTCCATGGCGGAGGAGGTGGAGGACGTGCATAAGTGCTTTGTGTGGGAGCCAGCCTGATGTAATTGTGTGTGTGTTGGGATGGGGGGGGGGGGGCTCAAAAGGACCTGGCCATGTTGCTGGTGTGCTGCCTCACCACTTCAGCAAAAAACATTGACCCAGTTGGCCATGAAAGACATGTACTGTCCCTGTCCATAACAGTTGCTCCCGGTGTCCACCATGTAGTGCAGCTTGCTGCTCAGTGAGAATCACAAAGAGCGGACCACATTTTCGGTCACATTAGAGTACAAGGCACTACTAAATAGTGTGGTAGCTACTGCATTGCCAGCAGTGTGGCCAGGAGGGGGTTCAGCTTGTAGACAAGCTAATTGCTGGTTGAAAAAAGTTTCATAATGAGAAAACATTCTGTTATAGATGGAACAGAGGGCAAGGTGAAATCAGCAGAAGAAGAAACAGGTGATGACGATGATGATGATGATAACAATGACACGGTATTACTTGGGGATGTGAGTTGGATGCCAAAAAAAGGACCAGGATTAGGAAGACAAACTTGTTCAGATCAGAAATTCTGGACAGTTGTATTTTCTCCAAAAAAGCTGGTGATGCCTCCTTATGTGCTACAATAGAGAGAGCTATGGTACCAATGATTGTCTTTAAATGCCCATGGCTTCTTTTAATCCAGCAGATCTTGCACACAGCTGTGGTTTTGTGTGCCGGCCTTACAGAGAAAAAAAATATGCTATATGGGAAATACTTGAGCTAGAGTCAGCCAAGATCATGCAGTGTCCTGGCTGTTCTTTGGGAGTTATTTCACCTCTGCTCTTTATTGCTGTCATTGCCTCCACCACCCTCCTTCTCTGATGTTGCTCCTCAGCACCCGTATCTGGCTTCCAGGTCCTGCCCAGCACACAAACATTAGAGTGTTCACCCTCCCTGCCACTGTTATCAGACTGTAAGATACAGTATGATGGAGGGCTCCTTGGTCCCACTTCCTTGCTCTGCATTTGCACTGACTGCCACTGTCACTTCCCCAAACACCAGTGCCACTATTACTACCACCAACACAGCTATGCATGGAATGCTCAGCCTCCTCCTGAACCAAATCCTCAGGGCAGCCCAAACGGTGACTGCTGTCACACAAGTCGTTAACAGGGAAACGGTGGGGTGCTTGTCAATTCTTAGGAAAAAGGAAGCTGTCCCACTAGGAAGTGAAGACAGAGAGGGCTCACTGAAAGCCTTCTCTGGGGCAGCGAAGAGGAGCAGGAGGAATTATGTGTCCATTGGCTCAATGGCATTGTGTCAGACCCAGAGATCATCTCCAAGCTGCTGCAACAATCTCATACGCTTTCTCTTCAATTATAATGTTCCACCTTTCTGAAGCTAGTAGTGACAACTGCAGCCTACTGCTACTTCGGGACAGATAGCAGGTGCTGCTACTACCCACATTCTGACTCTGGGTCCTTCCTTTGTATTGTAAGACACACGTACTGTATTCTATGTTCCTGATATTTTTGCTCCTAAATGTACAGAGTCACACAAAGTATGAAATGGTTTGCCAATCTGTTTTCTGGAACTTAAAGACTTGGAGGAGAAATGCAATGTTTTTCTCTGTCCACAAACACACTGAAGACACTGCGTGGTGTGGCCAGGGAAGGGGGCGGGCAGTCTCATTCACTATTTTCTATGGTTTAGGCATATAAAATTGTCTAAATTTAGGCATAGAAAATTGTCTAAATGTAAGATAGCTAGGAAGCTGTGTTTTATTTAGAACTGGCAATGGATGCACCAAAGTTTTGGATAGGTCTGTGCCTCTTTATAACTTCGGAACCACCCCCAGCACAGTGCCTTTATTAAGACCAGCATCTAAAACACTAGTCTTAAGAAAACTGCCTCAAGATGTACCGACAGAGATTTTGGGCTAGTATTTCACATTATCCATCAGAAATTTATGCTATCTGCCATAGGGATGAGCAAACCTGAACTGTAAACTTTGTATTCGTACCGAACATCAAGGGTTCGGGGCACCCGGACCGGGACACAGACTTTGTCTCGGATGCTAAATAAAGTTTATTGAAAGGCTGCAGCTTTTAGCTTTTTAGCTTTGGGCAACTTCAAAGCCATCACAGTCATGCCGAGTATTGGAGCTCCCATTCTGCTCTGACTACCAGTAGTTTAGGGACAGTGTGCAGGTCAAGTGAGGGACAGTGTAAGGCAATAAGGCTCTGGTTGCATGCTGCAATAAGTGCAGTCTGCAAAAATGCTGTGTAGGGACAGTGTGCAATAAGGCTCGGGTACAGTCTGCAAAAACGCTGTGTGTGCAGTCTGCAATAAGGCTCTGTACCCATAACACAAATACTATTGTTTATCTGGCTGTAAATTCAGTGTCTGACCTATAGTCATTTTTTTGTGGTGAAATATACCTCTTTTGTATCCGTGACACAGAAATACAAGAGTTCATCTGGCTGTTATTTCTGTGTGTGGCCTACAGCCATTTTTTGGGATGCAACCCGTAACACAGAAATACAATTGTTTGTCAATTGTGTTGGTAACTCAAAGAATGGGGAGAGCATCAAATAAAGGATATGGCCGTGGTTGTGGTGCTGCTGGTGTTGGTGGAGCTCCTGCTGCAGGGAGAGGGCATTGTCGCTGTGTGCGAGCTACGTGCCCAAATGAAACACTTTCCTCTGGTGCATGTAGGTGACAGAACATTCACTTTGCAGGCTCGAATACTGCTCTGCGAATAGTGAGGCCAGAACAAGTAGAGGTGTTATTAGATTGGTTGGCTGACAGTGCCTCCAGTTCCTTAACATTGTCTTCCACCTGGTCCCCTGCTGAAAGCACAGAGTTGGCACTGGCAGCTTATGGGCATCTGTGTTCCACCTCAAGCCCTTGCACATCAGCCAAGCTGTCTGAGCTGCAAGTCATGCAGCAGTCAATAATACTTTTGATGACTCTGCTGGCAGGGTTTTCATGGGTCACCCACCTAGCCCTGCCCCAGAAGTGGAAAAGATTGAATGCACTGATGCCCAATCACTTATGTTTGAGGTTGAGGACGTGGGAGGACCACCGCATGTCTATGATGATGATGACAAAATATAGGCATCTAAGGCTAAGGCTTTCTGCAGTGTGCAGACTAGCAAGGAGGGTAGGGGTGACAAATGGGTGGAAGATGATGTGGAGGATGATGAGATACCTGACCCCACATGGAATCAAGGTCATCTCAGTGACATGTGCAGTTGGGAGGAATAGGTGGGGATCACGCAGACCGAGCGGCACAGCAATATAGGGATCAGGGTGCAAAACCACAGTGGCTGGTCCCTAGCCAGTACGCCTCCTACTACCCACCATGCTGAGGGACTGAGCACACAAAAGCCAGCTCAAAGGAGTTACCTGGCGTGACAGCTCTTTGGGCAATGTTCTGACCATAAGAAAGAGCCTGTTGTCAAAGCCTGAAGCTAGGCATAAATGTTCTAAACCTGAGCATCACCTGCATAACCAGGCATCTAAATACAAAGCACAAGTTGCAGTGAAGTAGACACCTGAAAAACCACAATGAGGCTCCTCCTGCTCCCTCTTCTGCTGCAGTCTCTGCCTCATCCTCCCACTCTGAAGCAACCAGGCAACCTGGCTCCCCCAAAAGAGAGGATGCAACATCACCAACACCACCAGCAGTGTCTTCAAGCATCTCTACGCTGTCCCATAGAACAGTTCAGCCGCCCATCCCCCAAACACAGAAGAGAAAGAGGAAGTACCCTTCTACCCACCCTGAAGCCCTGGCCCTGAATGTCATCATTTAAAATTCCTGGCCTTTGAAATGCTGCCATTTTGTCCGAATGAGATAGGCAGTTTTCAAAACTTAATGACTGTGGCTTCCCCACAGTATGTGGTTCCCAGCTGCTACTACAATCCCAGGAGGCCATCCCTGCCCTGCCCGAACAAGTGGTGGACAAAATCAGGTGTGCGCTGCAAATTCCATCAGTGGTAAGGTCCACATAACCACCGATACATGGACTAGTAAGCATGAGCAGACATTATATCTTCCTAACTGCCCACTGGGTAAATGTAGTGGTGGCTGGGCCTGAGGCAGAAAGTGTTTTTGCTGGATGTTTTGCTTTGCGTCCTCCTCTGCTTTCTCCTCTATCACCCCCCCATCAGGTCAGAGTAACACCTACGCCACCAACTTCAGCACAGCCAGAGGGAAATGACAGCAATATGTTGTGAAACTGAACTGTTTAGTGAAAAAAAAACACACCATGCAGGAGCTGTGGATGGACGTGGAAGAACAGACTGATGAATGGTTGGTGCCGCTTAGCCTCAAGCCCGGCCTGGTGGTGTGCAATAACAGGCAAAATCTCGTAACAGCTCTAGGCCTAGCCAGTTTGACGCACATCCCTTGTCTAGCGCATGTGCTGAATTTGGTGGCGCAGAGGTGTCTGACAAATTAATTTGAGACATGTGTGGGACGTGTTGCCATTTCGTGTACTCCGCCAACATGGCCAGGGCTGATGACACTGTCATCAACGTTACTATCTCACTTCTATGCCTCCTTGAAAAAAATGCTTCAGGTGATGATGGATGAGGTGGTGGCACAGGAGGAAGAACAGGGATTATTCCCATGGGTATCAGGCCAGTTATCCACATGTGGCTCGGAAAGTGGGTTCCTGCATCAACAGTGGCCAGGTACACTCCTGTCCAGCCAGGGCACAGTTTTGGAGTATGAGGAGAAGGATGATGATGATGATGAGGAGGAGGTGGAACCGTGTTCACATCAGGGTGGCACCCAAAGAAGCTCACAGGCATCAGTGGAGCATGGCTGGAGAGATACAGAGGACACAAACAATACAACTCCCACTGCTTTTTGTTGCCTCTGGGCAGCCTGGCACACAAGAGCGAGTACATGCTGCAGTGCCTGAGCAACGAACGCCGAGTTGCCCTGATTGTTACTACTGCTGATTACTAGGTGGCCACCTGCTCCATTTTACTTCTGGGTCTCCAAGTTGGACACATGGCTTGAGCTTGCCATTTAGGCTTTGGAGTTGCTGTCCTGCCCTGCGCCAAGTGTATTATCAGGACATGTGTTTAGCACGACAGGAGGTGTGATCACGGACAGGTGCATCTGCCTGTCCACAGCCAACGCGGACAAGCTCACCTTCATTAAAATGAACTAGGCATGGATCACACAGGACACATCCTTACCTTGGGCTGAGTAGACAAGTATACCTGACACACCCAGCCATTGTTATACTCCAACACAGTTTGTTTGACATTTCCCAAGATTTTGGGGCCTCCCCAAATAAAATAACCCCATCACCACCACAAAAACAGTGTTGGCTACCTCCTCTGCCTCTTCCACCTACACTGCCATGTCCATCTCCTCCTTCACTTGGACCTCCACCTCCTGGTTCAAGATTATTATTTGTTATATTGGCAGACTAGAGAAGTATACCGTCTGCATCCAGCCATTGTTATAATCCAGCGCAGTTTGTTTAATCTGTTTGCCACTTCCCAATGTTTTGGGGACCTGCCAAATAAAATAAAAAATGCATAAAAACTGTGTTGGTTATCTCCTCCTTTGCCTCTTCCACCAACATTGCCACGTTCACAGCCTCCTTAACCTCCTACTACACTTGGACCTCTGTCTGGTTCAAGATTATTATTATTATTATTTTTTTTTTCCTATTCTATGTTATTTTAAGTAATTTCCCTATCCTAATTTGTTTACAGCACAATTGTCTGCTCTTATCCCCATTTTGCTTCCTTTTGCAGCCCTCTAGCCCTTAGTACGACCATATTACAGCCATTTCACAGCACCATAGTTTGATTCACCATAGAATTCTATGGGGTTCTGGTTCAAGTTCGGGTACACAAATCTAACCTTGAACTAAAGTTTAGCCAAACCTGTCAAACTGGAACATCCATGAGTCTGATCATCCCTAATCTGCTACCCTTTATATAATAAGACACACATTTGCTATTTTTTCTAACTTAACAAAAAATAAATAAATAAACTGATATACCTGAAGATGTACCGATATGGATTTTGGACTAGTATTTCACAATATTATTCAGACTGATATAAACCTCTATCTTTTGTATTGTTAGAGACACTAATATACTATTTACCTAAACTTAAAAAAGAAAAAAGAAAATTAAATGTCTGGAGATGCACTGACCTGGAAATTGGACTAGAATTTCACGGTATCATTCAGATATATATTTGTCCAATACCTTTTGTATTATAAGATGGACTAATATGCTAGCTTCCCAAACTTAAAAAAAAAAAATAATATTTGAAATGACTGACGATGCACCGACACGTATTTTAGCATAGTATTTCATGATATCATTTAGACTGGTATAAACCACTACCTTTTGTTTGCATTGTATGGGCTATTTTCCCAAACAAAGAGAAAATTTAGTTTGAAGTGCCTGGAGATGCCCTGACATAGATTTTGGATGCTTATTTGACGTTTATACACAGACTGCTATAAAAAAATAATAATAATTGAAATGCCTATAGATGCACCAACATGGATTTCTGCCTAGTTTTTCATGTTATCACTCAGAGATTTATACTCTCTGCTACCCTTGTAACTTAAGAAAAAAAATTAAGTGCCTGGAGATTCCCCCAACACGGATTGTTGTTATGGTATACACCGCTAACTTTTGTATTGTAGTGCACATGTAAGCTATTTTCCCAAACTTAAAAAAAATTAAAATAATATTAAATGCCTGAAGATGCCCTGACACAGATTTCAGACTAGTATTTAATGTTTTTGCTCAGGTATAAAATACTACCCTTTTTATTGTACTGTAAGACTAATATGCAATTTTCCCGAACTTAAAAAAAAGTACAGTAAGTACATTTGAAGTGCCTCGAGATGTACCGACATGGAATTCGGATAAGTATTTCACATTATTACTCAGACCTGTATAAAATTGCTACACTTTGCATTATACAACACACTATAAAAAGAAAAAAGGAAATCCATCTGACAACCTTTATTCTTAGTGTTAAATAAAATCTAATTCAGATACCATGTCATGTGATGTGATGTCTATATAAAGGCTGTAATTTTTTGGGAAGCTGGATTTCCTTTTTCCGCTTTATCTTGTTTATTGTGCCTTGTTCCCAGTGCAGTCCCTTCTTCCTCTGAGATTCAATGCAGGTGAGTGCAGCTAAGTATTTTCCTTTTTGGATAAGACACACTAATATGCTATTTACCCAAACTTAAAAAATAAATAAATAAATGGAACTATCTAGAGATTCCCTAACACAGATTTTGGACTAGCTGTCTACATTTCCAAATGCTTACCCATCCTCTGGATGGTAAAACACATGTTGTGCAATTTTGAGATTATTCAAACCCCCACCCCTTACCCCAACACACACACACACACACACAAACTGGAGTCATGTATTGAACTTGTGTAAAGTAGAACTGCCTTAATTTCCCATAGCTCTTTTTGGAAAATGAAAGGTGGGATCTGATTGGTTGCTATGGGCAACTAAGCCACTTCTACTTTACACCAGTTTGATAAATGACCCCATAAATTTACGCCAAAATGGCAAATAAATAAATAATAAAAGCAATTCAGTAATTACCGCTAAAATGTACTGCCAGGTACAGGTAAAAAAAAAAATAATATTGTGTAAATTTCATTTATTTCAGTAATGCAACTTAAAAGGTTAAACTAATATATGAGATAGACTCATTACATGCAAAGTGAGATATTTCAATCCTTTATTTGTTATAATTTGGATGATTATGGCTTACAGCTTATGAAAACCCCAAAGTCATAATCTCAGGTCCCCTTTGCTCATAGGGTATGGATCAATTAGCTGACTAGAGTGTGACACTTTGAGCATAGAATAATCACAATTTAAATTGCATTACTGCAACTCCTTTTAAGTTGCATTACTGAAGTAAATGAACTTTTGCACAACATTCTATTTTTTTTTTTGTTTCACCTGTACACCCAGCCTCAGCTCCTTACTCCCTGGCTGACAGATTTCCTGCCTTTTCATGTTCTAGCTTTTCCCCTGAATGTCTTATACACTAGAATAGAAGCTTGATTGTTACTGTATACTTTGCCTAAGCTCGTTTTCTGTCAGGCACTGCTATACAAAAAAAACAAACAAACAAATAATATTAATACTATTTAATAGTAATAACAATAAATTATTAGAGAGGAGTGAATTTCTCAAAAATTTGATTCAGTGGGTTCGCCAAATTTTCCTAAAAGATTTGATCCAAATTTATTTGTTGTGAATTGCTTTAAAAAACTGCTGGCTGCAGAGTGCCTGTGTAGTGGTGTAAAACACTGTGCCTTGCAGAAACATGCATAGGGAGTCTGCTGTGGTAGTGAAACAATACTGTGAGTCAGTATGACACGCAGATGACAGGCGTGGTCAATGTTAGCGCCAGGTATAAAGAACCGTGCAGAGTCCCAAGATCCCACTGTAGCGTGAAAGAGTGCACTCCTTTTACACTGTCGTCAGCTGATTCCACATAGGTTTTTAAAGAACCTGTTCTATTAAACACTCATACAAGAATAGCCCTCCTGACAGAGTGGAGAGGGTGTCAGCAGTAAGTTTATGTTGACGTCACTGATTATTTTGCCCTTCTTCTGATCCATCAGAACAATAACCCCCCAAAATGGATACTGTCTGTTGACAATCCGCCCTCACTCGGTGAGCATTTGGTCAGTAATCCATCAGTATTGCTAAAGCCAAAAAAAGCAGGAGTGGATCCAAAACAGAGATGACACTTGAATAGAATCTTTGCATGTCTTCTGTGTTTTGTACCCACTCCTGCTTTTGGCTACCAAATCATAAGCCAATTATGATGCAAAATAGGGACCACGTCATACAGGCCTTACAGCTGCTACATAGACATGATCGTTGTGTGTCAAATTTTTCCTTCCTTCTGACAGCTCAGAAAAAGGGTCAAATAAATGATGATGTCCACCAGGCCAAAAAGGCAAAATAGTGGCCCAGTCATGGAATGGGGAGGGTGGTAACAGCATGAGAAGTTCACAGACTGGCCCAATGACAGAGTGGGGAGGTATGGGGCAATACCAGTACCAGCTAAAAATGGTGGGTGGCAGCAGTAGGAGCACTTGGCAGCAGGTGTGGCATCAGGCAGTTGGCAGCATCAGAATAGTAGCTGAAGTAGGTAGCCAGAAGAAACTGGTTCTTTTTTTGACAAAGTTTAAGTGTGGCACCATGGATGATCTAGTCTGATGCATAAAGCACCGGTGTTTAAAAAATCCTGGCTGATCTACGCCTGATTCATCTTCACAAAAGGTCAGTTCCTCCACATTTTGGGTGGACAGTCAAGTTTTCCTTGGGGTAATTATGGCCTCTGCCACACTAAACACCAGCTCTGATACCACACTGCTGGCCAAGCAGGAAAGCTTGTCCATGACAAACTCTATCAGTTGCAGCCACAAATTGAGTTTGTGGGGTGGCAGGGTGCACTACAAGTATGCCACAAACTTCTGGTTGAGGTTTTGCTGTAAGTCTAGCTTCAGTAGGTGGGTGAAGAAAACTTCTCATCAGCGACTATAGACTTAAGTTGCTGCTGCTTCAGCTGGTACTGCTCCTGCCCCCCCCCACCCTCCCCCACAGAAGCCATGGCAGTGGAACATGAGCGCAAATGGCCCCCCTAGTCTGACCTGCTTAAGGATGGGCAAAGATGCACATAGGCAGTGGACAACTGACTACATAGGATGTCTCGATAGTATCTCAGTTTGCCCTCCCTCTCACCAGGTGTAAAAAAGGCCCCCATTTAGGATCGTTGACGAGGGTATAACATGGTGGAGAGCCAGTAGTCATCCCTCTGCCAAATGGTAATAATTTGGCTGTCACTGCACAAGCAACTGAGCATGCAAACTCGGAGGGACTCTGAGTGTGGTCACCACGTCTCCTGACCCCTGGCCAGACAGATTTAGCAGCATCTGTTCCAGGACATGAATCAGTGGAATGACAAAATTCATCCCGTAGCCCTGGCGACTGACAAATAAAGTGGCATCCTCAAAGTACCCGAGCAAACGGCAGGTGTTACGCATGAGTTGCCACTGGCTTACATCAAAGCTATACAGGAGAGTACCTGTATCATCAAGAAATCGTATATGGCCTTTCTCTGTTCAGATAATCGGTCCAACATATGGATGGTGGAGTTACAATGGGTGAAAACATTGCATATCAGCCTATGTTGGGGATGCTGTTCGGCCGCTGCAGCTCAAGGAGGGTATTTTTTGCGGTGTACGAGTGGCTGAAGTGCATGCAAAGTTTCCTGGCCATTTTCAGGATGTCTTGCAGATGGGATGAAGACTTCAGGAACCGCTTTACAATCAGATTGAACAAGTGTGCCATGCAGGGCGCATGGCTCAGCCCTCTTTGATGCAGCGCCAACTCCCTGTTCTTCCCATTGTAGGTCACCATGGTTCTGATTTTATTTTTTTTGTAAATTCTTTATTTTTCATTTTTGTATATAGTCGTGTAACAGAATCATATGGACATGACATATATATGCAAATCTTTGCGGCATTAATATCCAATGTTGTACAATAGTAAACATTATTGAATAACCATAAACAAACATGGATTGTCATCACTTGTCATTGCTGTTCAACTCCCTTTTATATCTAAGGAAATATGAAGAATAACAGAAGCTTTCCTTTCTAGGTTTCTTCCTTAAGGTTACATATTTAAGTCATATAGGAGAAGTAAGATAATAAACTAAAATAAAATAAATAATAAGAAATTGAGAGTAAAAAAGTAGAAAGGAAACGGAAAGTTGAGAAAAGAGAGGTGGGGGCACACAGATAACTAATGTCCCAGTCTATGAGTTGTTGTATCTGCTTAGTCAAGGTTCCCCAACGCCAGTGACTTCCAAGGACTCCATAACCTCATGAATTTATCATGAATCCTGTCAATCCAGCTAGTCATTTCTTCGAACCGGCAAATTTGAGCTACCTTATCTTTCCATTCTTGTATGGAAGGGGGATTTACATTTAGCCAATGTAAGGGAATTACCGTTTTAGCCGCAGCTATGAGGTGAGAAGTCAGATTCCTTTTGGATGGAGAGTATTGGGGAGTTGGAAGAGCAAGGGCCACGATCTCTAGGGTAAGTCTAAAGTCCAAAGCTGTAAGTTTCTGGATCAATGCTTCTACTTCTCTCCAGTAGGACCTAATCTGAGGACAATCCCACCAGATATGTGATATGGAGCTCACTCCTACCCCACATCTCCAACACTCTCTCGTAGTCGTTAGACCTCTCTTGTAGAGAAAATCAGGAGTTTTGTACCACCTTGTAAGTAGTTTAAAATGATTCTCCTGTAGGCGGATACAGTGGAAGAATCCAAGTGAGTTTCTCAGTACCTGTTTGACCTCTGCATCAATCATAACCCTGTTCAACTCCTTTTCCCACTCTCTGATATACAGAGGTTTCAGAGGGTCACCCTCGCCTCCCACCAATGGGTAGAGCTTCAACACCTTCTTGGCAGCAGCAAGTGGTGAGGAGATTAATTTCTCGAATTCAGTTAAGGACCTCTGGAGAGGGTACCGCTCTTTTAACTCTCCACACACAGCTTTAATATGGGGCTTTGCAAGGAAGAAGCCTGGGGAATCGATGATCAAGCATGGAAGTGCACCAAGAATAGGGGCCTCCACATTCGGAGTAATTTCGCCAAGTTTGACCGATGTTAGAGAGTTCCACAGATGTGGAATAAGGCTCACTGGCATCAGAGGAGATGGAATAGGGGCTAACTTTTTGCTCATGTCTCTCCATACCTCTCCAAGGCCACGTATCAATGGATCTATAGTCATATATCTGTGTATATTCCTATCTGGAAGCCATAGGTGTTTCTGGAAATATCTTCCTATGCTGTGACTACAGATGCCTTGTACATCTGGTCGTCTTTTGGGGTCTACCATTTCAAGCCATCTATTGAGTTGTATCGCTCTGTAGTATCTAGAGACATCCGGTAATCCCAGTCCTCCCCTCTCCTTACTTCTGACTAAGATTTCATGAGATATCCGAGGCTTCTTACCGTTCCATAGGAACCTAGAGAACATACTCTATGTTCTTGAGGAAGGATTTAGGAAGCCAAATTAGGACTAATTGCATGACATATAGGACCTTTGGCATTACATAAGCCTTTAGAATGTTTTTTCGTCCCATCCAAGAGAGATAGATTGTATGCTTGTAACAGGCCCTGAAGGTCTCCCAGAAGGGGAGCGTAGTTGTGTTGATATAAATCATTAGTGTTTCTGGGTATTAGGATCCACAAGTATTTAATAGGCCCTTTAGTCCAGTGAAACAGAAGTCAAGCACGTAAGGCAGCTGCTTTGGATTCTGGCAGAGATATATTCAATATCTCAGATTTGGTGTGATTCACTTTAAAATCTGACAGAGAACTATATATGTCTATACTCTTTACTAAGGGGTCTAATCCTTTCTCCGGATCCACTATTAAGAACAATAAGTCATCTGTGAATGCAGTACATTTTAGTTCTTTTTGGTCGTACTTAACTCCTGAGATGTCTGGAGACTGTCTGACCAGTTGTAAGAGTGTCTCCACCACTAGGATAAACAATGAGTGGGACAGAGGGCACCCCTGTCTAGTCCCGTTCGTTATATCAAAAGATGGTGATAGCGTGCCATTAACTTTCAATCTGGCGTAGGGGTTTTGGTAGAGAGTAACGATCGCCCTCGTAAAGGTGTCTGGGAAGGCGAAGCGTTGCAAAGTTAACTTCATGAACAGCCAGTTGACTCTGTCAAATGCCTTTTCGGCGTCAATACTGAGTAAAGCTAGAGGTCATGGTTCTGATTTTGAGTTGTCGAGGAGAAAGCCAGGATTCTATTTCTTGATGAAGGACGCGGAACAGTTCGATCCCTGTGTGACTCCATTTGTCCAGGTGCAGAACAGCGTGACACCACCGTGCCCTGCACATGTGGTATGCTGGAGGGGCAGTGTGAATTGTCCCTGCAGTGGAGGTTTTGGATATGGTGGAGGATGAGGAGGCAGAGGTAGACATTGTCGCAGGACCAATGGCATAAGAACATGCAGGCGGAAGTGGTGTCATCTGGCCAAGTTGCTGGTGTGGCTGGGCAGGAACCACATTTACCCAGTGGGCTGTAAAGAACATATATTGCCTAGTGATGTATTCGGGTGTTTGGCCCAAACACATTGCTATAATCGTGTGCTCAGCAAAGCACCCGAGTATAATAGAAGTCAATGGGAGACAACCAGGCATCCCCTGCTCTGAAGAGGGGAGGATGCCTGGTCCATTGGAAATAGTCACAAAGTGACAGAAACACCACCAAAAAAGATTGGGAACAGCATAGGGACGATGTCTGGATGCATCTTGGACTCTCAGGTCGCTGCTGGGAACCATGTTGTCCGAGTTGCATGCCACTTTTACAGACTGACAAAAATACGCACAACCCCCCCCCCCCCCCCAAAAAAAAAATAAAAATAAAATAAGATTACAGTAAAAATTGTTAGTAAACATTCTTTCCCCTTCGTCTATGACAGCACCCTTGTATAGTGTCTGCCCCCTCCTCAGGACAGGAAACAGGAAACACAACCACTTTAAAGGAGGTACCAACCTCCCTCACGCCAGTTATGTTTCCTGTCCTAAGGTAGAGAGTTTGGATTCACAACCATGCCAAGGAGAGCTGCGGGCTCCCCATGTGAGTATTTATGAGGAGGGCCTACCCGGCGGCATAAGTCTTCTCAGGAAGCCACTGCAGAACCAGGACCCCTGACTCTTCCCCCACTACGGTCTCTTCTCCGTTGAGAGGTTTTACCGGTCTCCTGGACCCTCGGACCTCTGTGGCCGTGTCCGCATGTTCGTCACTTCCGGTTCCGATTGCTGGTGCAGACGTCACTTCCGGTTTCTGGAGCAGGAGGATGCACAATGATGTAGACCGGAAGTGGGGGGAGCCGGTGCACGCCCGGCAGAGTTTAAGTTCAGCCAGCTCACACTGCTAGCTGGAGAAGAAGCTATCAGTATCTGTCTCCATTTTTTGCTGACTAGAGAGTGGGATCATGGAACAGATGCAATGCGCAGAACCCACTGAGACTACCAATGAATCTTTGGTACCATGGTGGGGTAAGAGGGGTGAAATCTCTATAGCTTAAGTTTTCTTATAAGGCTATTTTTATATTTCGGTTTCCAAGGAGAGTAGAAGGGTTTACAGATCTAAAGACAAAGGGTGTGTTATTTGTAAGAAAAAGTTACCTTCAGTCTTGGGAAAACCTATTTGTCAAGTCTGCGTAGGCAAGCTGCTAGAGGATGAGGCCCCATCTCTTATGACAAGCCTAAAGCAGATGATCCGGGATAAAGTTAAGGAGTCGGTGAGAGAGTCAGTTAATAGCCTCCTGGAGAATCGCCCCAGCACCTCTGCAGCCGCTTCTATTCCCCCCTCCAGCGACCAGGAACTGTTGTCAGGATTGGAGGAAGAGGGAGAAAGATCATCATCGGATGAATCCTTTGATGATCATATAGCGGGAAAGCCACTTTTTCAGGCCAAAAATATTAGCTCCTTAGTTCAGAGTAGTGAGAGTTACCATGGGATTGGATGATTGCAAAGAGCCACCGTCTGTTAGAGACTTCGTGTTTGAAGGTCTGGGCCCTAGAAAGATTAAGGGTTTTGATGTCAGTGAAAATATTGCCGCTGTTATCAAAAAAGAGTGGAGTAGACCAGATATATTTTTTTTTATTCCCTCTGCCTTAAAATGTAAATACCCGTTTGAGGATTTTTCAGCCTATTGGGACAGAGCCCCAAAATTGGATGCCCCAGTTGCCAAAATTCCCATAAAAGCCACCCTTCCGTTTGAGAGCTCTGGTTCCCTGAAAGATCCAATGGATAGAAGGGCTGAGATTTATTTAAAAAAGAGCTGGGAGGCTACGGCGGGTGGCTTTAGACCTGCCATTGCGGCCACCTCTATTGCAAGATCCCTGAAGATATGGATGAAAGAATTAGAAGATCATATTAAGGAGGGATGAGTTGCTTTCCTCCCTTCCAACCATATTTAATGCCATTGATTTCCTTGCGGATACTTCTGCTGACTCTTTAAAATTCTCTATCAGTGCTTCCACCCTCTCTAATTCAGCTCATAGAGCCATCTGGTTAAAGGACTGGAAGGGTGACTCATCCTCCAAAGCAAAATTATGTAAAATACCTTGTCAGGTAGCGTTCTTATTTTGGCCTGTCTTGGATGACCTGCTGGAGAAGGCTTCAGACAAGAAGGGCTTCCCGTCAACTAACCAGCAGTCTCATAAGAGACCATTCTGCCCTCAGCCAAATAAAAATAGTTATAGGAGACAAGATGTATCCAGGCAGATTTCAAGTAATACTAGAAAATCCAAGGGTTATCTTTTTTCTGGTGCAGAGGCCTAAAAGAAGCAGCAACAATGACGCCAGAGCCCCGGTAGGAGGTCGGCTTTCTCTCTTCACAGAACATTGGAAGAAAATATCAACAGCCCTTGGATAATCTCCATCCCATCGGAGGGCTACAAAATAAATTTTCAGAGAATGCCAATGCCGCCAGAAAGAATAGTTATAACAGACTATAGATCCAGCCCCAAAAACAAGAGGCCTTGTTTTCAGAGGTATCTTCCCTATTAGAAAAGAACGTTCTGTTAGAAGTCACAATGCCTGAAAGAGCAAAGGGGTTTTACTCAACACTTTTTTTTTTTTTTTTAAAGCCAAATGGCACCTACCGTGCGATAATAAACTTAAAACTTCTGAACAAGTATCTAGTGTACGAGACATTTTGTGTCGAAACAATCAGATCTGTGATATTAAATCTGTTTTCAGACATTTTTATGAAATCCCTGGATCTCAGGGATGCATACTATCACGTCCCCATACATCCCGATCATCAGTGATACTTAAGAGTAGCGGTTCAGTTGCAGGACGAAATCCTTTATGTACAATTTTGGGCTCTTCCCTTCGGGTTATCTCAAGCCCCCAGAATATTCACAAAGATTGTGGCAGAAATGATGGCCCATCTCAGAGAGCGAGATCTGGTTGTTATCCCATATCTAGATGACTTTCTCCTTCTCTCTCAGATGTCAAATCAGCTAGAACAGCAGATTTCATGGTTCAGGGAGGTATTAGACAGGTTAGGCTTCAGTTACCTTCACAAGAGGGTCTAGTATTTGGACGTAAAGTCCTTCAGGCAGTTGTCTCTCTCTAATCTGATCTTGCTAATAGATCGAAGGGTGCTGTCATAGGCGAGGGGGGAAATATTTTTACCTTGACCCTATGACATCACCGTTTAATTCCCTTAACCCCAATTTATATATATATATATATATATATATATATATACAGTACAGACCAAAAGTTTGGACACACCTTCTCATTCAAAGAGTTTTCTTTATTTTCATGACTATGAAAATTGTAGATTCACACTGAAGGCATCAAAACTATGAATTAACACATGTGGAATTATATACATAACAAAAAAGTGTGAAACTATGTCATATTCTAGGTTCTTCAAAGTAGCCATCTTTTGCTTTGATTACTGCTTTGCACACTCTTGGCATTCTCTTGATGAGCTTCAAGAGGTAGTCACCTGAAATGGTTTTCACTTCACAGGTGTGCCCTGTCAGGTTTAATAAGTGGGATTTCTTGCCTTATAAATGGGGTTGGGACCATCAGTTGCGTTGTGGAGAAGTCAGGTGGATACACAGCTGATAGTCCTACTAAATAGACTGTTAGAATTTGTATTATGGCAAGAAAAAAGCAGCTAAGTAAAGAAAAACGAGTGGCCATCATTACTTTAAGAAATGAAGGTCAGTCAGTCCGAAAAATTAGGAAAACTTTGAAAGTGTCCCCAAGTGCAGTCACAAAAACCATCAAGCACTACAAAGTAACTGGCTCACATGCGAACCGCCCCAGGAAAGGAAGACCAAGAGTCACCTCTGCTGCGGAGGATAAGTTCATCCGAGTCACCAGCCTCAGAAAGCGCAGGTTAACAGCAGCTCAAATTAGAGACCAGGTCAATGCCACACAGAGTTCTAGCAGCAGACACATCTCTAGAACAACTGTTAAGAGGAGACTGTGTGAATCAGGCCTTCATGGTAGAATATCTGCTAGGAAACCACTGCTAAGGACAGGCAACAAGCAGAAGAGACTTGTTTGGGCTAAAGAACACATGGAATATACATTAGACCAGTGGAAATCTGTGCTTTGGTCTGATTAGTCCAAATTTGAGATCTTTGGTTCCAACCACCGTGTCTTTGTGCGACGCAGAAAAGGTGAACGGATGGACTCTACATGCCTGGTTCCCACCGTGAAGCATGGAGGAGGAGGTGTGATGGTGTGGGGGTGCTTTGCTGGTGACACTGTTGGGGGTTTATTCAAAATTGAAGGCATACTGAACCAGCATGGCTACCACAGCATCTTGCAGCGGCATGCTATTCCATCCGGTTTGCGTTTAGTTGGACCATCATTTATTTTTCAACAGGACAATGATCCCAAACACACCTCCAGGCTGTGTAAGGGCTATTTGACCATGAAGGAGAGTGATGGGGTGCTGCGCCAGATGACCTGGCCTCCACAGTCACCGGACCTGAACCCAATCGAGATGGTTTGGGGTGAGATGGACCGCAGAGTGAAGGCAAAAGGGCCAACAAGTGCTAAGCATCTCTGGGAACTCCTTCAAGACTGTTGGAAGACCATTTCAGGTGACTACCACTTGAAGCTCATCGAGAGAATGCCAAGAGTGTGCAAAGCAGTAATCAAAGCAAAAGGTGGCTACTTTGAAGAACCTAGAATATGACATATTTACAGTTGTTTCACACTTTTTTGTTATGTTTATAATTCCACAGGTGTTAATTCATAGTTTTGATGCCTTCAGTGTGAATCTACAATTTTCATAGTCATGAAAATAAAGAAAACTCTTTGAATGAGAAGGTGTGTCCAAACTTTTGGTCTGTACTGTATATATATATATATATATATATATATATATATATAGGTTTCTTATTGGTATGAATTGTTTGTTTCCTTAGTTCTTGACATAGTACTGGCATGAGGGAGGTTAGTACCTTCTTTAAAGTGGTTGTGTTTCCTGTCCTGAGGAGGGGGGGGACGCTATCCGAGGGTGCTGTCATATGCTCAAGGAAAAAATATTACCGGTAAGTGTAATTGCATATTTCCTGTATATTCAATTGAATATAAAGTGAAAGTGCTGCAAAAAATTACAAGCAAGAAGCACTCCAAAACAGCCTGTATATCACATAAAGGAGGGCCTCATTCACGTTGTGGTACAATTGTTCAGTTGAGCTGACCCTGTAAAATATTATATGTGAGGGCCTAATGCTGAGCTGACCCTGTAAAACATTATATGCGAGATCCAGGTGCTAAGCTGACCCTCTAAAACATTAGGAGCGAATGCCTGATGGTGAACTGACGCTATAAAACATTATATGCAAGTGCCTCCTGGTGAGCTGATGCTCTAAAACATGATATGTGAGTGCCTGCTGGTGAGCTGGCGCTCTAAAACATTATATGTGATTGCCTGCTGGTGAGCTGACACTATTAAACATTATATGTGAGTGCCTGCAGGTGAGCTGACACTCTAAAACATTATATGCGAGTGCATGCTGTTTAGCTGACCCTATAAAAAAAATTTAGTTGAGGGCCTGCAGTTGAGCTGACCCTATTAAAAAGAAATTAGAGTGGAGGGAATATATGCAATCTGGATGAGGAGGAGGAGGAGGAGGAAGAGAAAACAAGATTCAACCATACTGTATACTCTTTTTTTGTGGTGGAAAAGATGCATGAGAATACACTACAGTAGATTGAGTACATTATAAATGATACCTGTAGATTCAAATTGCCTTATTTTCATCATCAGCTCCGCTCTACTCTGGTGGATTTGAGAAGTCAGGGCAATCCATGCCTTGTTCATTTTTATCTGAGTCAATCTGTCAGCATTGCCAGTGGACAAGCGGATACGCTTATATGTTATAATGCCTCCAGCAGCACTAAATACACGCTCAGACAAAACGCTGGCAGCAGGGCAGGCCAGCACCTTTAAGGCGTAGAGTGCAAGTTTGTGCCATGTATACAGCTTGGACTCCTAGGAGTTGTAAGGCACTGAGGGATCATTTAGGATGCTGACACGTCTGCCGTGTATTTCTTCACCGTCTTCCAAAACTTTTCCCTCCTTGTACCACTAGGCCGTGCTTCAGGCTGAGGTTGCTGGCGGGGTGCCATGAAAGTGTCCCATGCCTTGGAGAGTGCTGCCCTACCATTGTTGGAATTGCTGTGTGTTCCCCTTGTCTCCCTTCCTCAGTTTCCTAAGGAAGTACAGACTCTGCCGGCCACGTTGTCAGATAGAACATTTTGGAGAAATCTCTCAACAAGTACCTTCTGGTATTCCTTCTGGTACTCCTCCTCCTCTTCATGGTCCAATTCACGCTGAGGAGATGAACTGAGGGTGGGCTGGCTATCACCCTGTGTAACGTCACCCCCCATTTCCTTGTCTGTCACATTCAGAGCATCGTCCTTAATTGTGAGCAGCGATTGTTTGAGTAGAAACAGCAGTGGGATGGTTACTCTGATAATAGCATTATTGCCACTTCCCATCTGAGTGGATTCATAAAAGTTTTTTTTAAATCTCACAGAGGTTTGATCGCGTTCGCGAACTGTCCAGGCAGATTATTGTCCATCACTACTCTTGGCTACAGAGACTGGACTTGGTGGAGGAGAGGGTGGTGCTTAACCGACTGTAAGCATTATGTTAGCAATCCAACCGACAAACTGTTCGCAGTGGTCCGACTTGGACAGTGTTGTCCTGCGCCGTCCAGCTAAGTTGGACATGAAGCTGTGTACGGTGGATTTATTTTTTTCCATCAGCATCACGCCCACTTCCCCATCCCTTAGTGCTCGCCTTCTTCATATTAATGGTTTTGTCACTAGATGTGGCGCAGATTTTTTTACTGTACGCTAAAGAAACAGTTTTCGGATGCAGGACAGTATACAGTCATGTGAAAAAATTAGGACACCCTTTGAAAGCATGTGGTTTTTTGTAACATTTTTAATAAAAGGTTATTTCATCTCCGTTTCAACAATACAGAGAGATTAAAGTAATCCGACTAAACAAAGAAAACTGAAGAAAAGTCTTTTCAAGATCTTCTGTAAATGTCATTCTACAAAAATGCCTATTCTAACTGAGGAAAAAGATAGGACACCCTTGCCCCTAATAGCGAGTGTTACCTCCTTTGGCTGAAATAACTGCAGTGAGACGGTTCTTGTAGCCATCTACCAGTCTTCGACATCGGTCTGAGGAAATTTTACCCCACTCCTCAATGCAGAACTTTTTCAGCTGTGAGATGTTTGAGGGGTTTCTTGCACGTACAGCCCTTTTCAAGTCACCCCACAGCATCTCAATGGGATTCAAATCTGGACTTTGACTTGGCCATTCCAGGACTCTCCATTTCTTCTTTTTCAGCCAAACTTTGGTTGATTTACTAGTATGTTTTGGGTCATTGTCATGTTGCATGGTCCAGTTCCGCTTCAGCTTTAATTTTCTAACTGATGGTCTCACATGTTCTTCAAGCACCTTCTGATACACAGTAGAATTCATCGTGGATTCTATGATGGTGAGCTGACCAGGTCCTGCTGCAGCAAAGCAGCCCCAAACCATGACACTTCCACCGCCATGCTTCACAGTTGGTATGAGGTTCTTTTCTTGGAATGCTGTGTTTGGTTTACGCCAAACATGTCCTCTGCTGTTGTGTCCAAATAATTCAATTTTGGACTCATCTGTCCAAAGAACATTATTCCAGAAGTCCTGGTCTTTGTCAACTTTATCTCTGGCAAATGTCAGTCTGGCCTCGATGTTTCTCTTGGAAAGCAAAGGTTTCCTCCTTGCACACCTCCCATGCAAGTTAAACTTGTACAGTCTCTTTCTGATTGTAGAGGCATGTACTTCTACATCAACAGTAGCCAGAGCCTGCTGTAGTTCTCGAGATGACACTTTAGGGTTTTTGGAGACCTCTTTTAGCATCTTGCGGTCTGCTCTTGGGGTGAACTTGCTGGGGCGACCAGTCCTGGGCATGTTGGCAGTTGTTTTGAAAGCCCTCCACTTGTAGACTATCTTCCGGACAGTGGAATGGCTGATTTCAAAATCTTTTGAGATCTTTTTAAATCCCTTCCCAGACTCATAGGCTGCTACAATCTTTTTTCTGAAGTCCTCTGACAGCTCTTTTGCTCTCACCATGGTGCTCACTCTCACTTCAACAGTCAGGAGCACACCAAACTAAATGTCTGAGGTTTAAATAGGGCAAGCCTCATTCAACATGCAGAGTAACGATCTACTAATTATGTGCACCTGGTGTGATATACCTGTGTGAGATCTGAGCCAATTTAAGAGGGAATACATGTGAGGGTGTCCTATCTTTTTCCTCAGTTAGAATAGGCATTTTTGTAGAATGACATTTACAGAAGATCTTGAAAAGACTTTTCTTCAGTTTTCTTTGTTTAGTTGGATTACTTTAATCTCTCTGTATTGTTGAAACGGAGATGAAATAACCTTTTATTAAAAATGTTACAAAAAACCACATGCTTTCAAAGGGTGTCCTAATTTTTTCACATGACTGTATGTCACAGAACACCATAGAATATGGACACTATTTTATTATTAAAATCTGAAGTACAGACACTGTTTTCTGATGTAGTTTTTTTTTATAATTAAAAAATTTTCACTATATCTGGGCCTGACAACCACACAAAGTGTTGAAGCACAGATCAAGCAATTCCTGGATTACATCGTTGACAGCAAAAATGTGGATAGATTATGGGAAAAAAATTGTGTTTTCTGTATTATCATTTTTTCCCTAGACAACCACACACGGTATTGAAGCGCAGCTCACACAATTCACAAATGTAACTGTTGACAGCAAAAATATGGATAGATTATGGGAAAAAAATAGTGTTTTCTGTATTATCATTTTTTCCCTATATCTGGGCCTAACAACCACACAAGGTATTGAAGCGGAGATCGCACAATTCACGGATTACACCGTTGACAGCAAAAATGTGGACAGATTATGGGAGAATTATTTTTTTCTGTATTTTAAATTTTTCCCTATATAAGGGCCTGACAACCACACAAGGTGTTGAAGCACAGTTCATGCAATTCACGGATTACACCGTTGACAGCAAAAATGTGGATAGATTATGGGAAAAAAAATTATTGTTTTCATTATTATTCTTATTATCTCTTCCCTTGACACACAGAAGGTATTGCTGCACAGATGTCACAAGTCAATGCAGACACCTTCTATATAGCAAAACAATTGCTATTTTGCAAAGTATAAAGGACTTTGGGTCTTTGAAACATTATTCACTGGAATATATTTGTGATCACAATCTCCCTATACTATCTGTCCCTTTCTATCTCCTTAAGGACACAGCCTTATTTCCAGTGGCGTCTCTAGCTTTCAAATTTTGGGGGGGCACACTGGGGGCCAGGACAAAAGTAGGGGGGGCAGCTATAACAACGATACATTTACACAAGTGCGCTTAGAAATGCTGCGATACTTTACCCAATACCTAAAACCGCAACAGGGAAGAAAAGTCCTGCTGTCTGTGGATGACACTTTTATAGAGAGGGGGATCTGTGGATGACACTGCTACGGGGGGGATCTGTGGATGCCACATACTGTGTATAGCATCTTATGCTATATGTGTCATCCACAGATCCACCCTATGACAGTGTCATCCCCATTTCCCCCTCCATAACAGTGTCATCCACAGATCCCTCTCCCCGCCTCTCACAGGAGTGTACATTTGACATTTCTAAACTGTAATCTATATCCTGCAGTAACTTTAACTTTAAATCAGGATTAAGCGGCCGCTCATCTCTGCTAGTACCTTAACCTTACACCACTCAGCTAGCTTCGGTAACATGGCCAGGCTACAGCCTACAGGTACTGCCTGTTAGTTGTTATCGAGTGATTGCTGATTTATGCAGGTCAGAGCATACGGATTACAGTTTAGAAGAAATGTACACTCTTGGGAGCGGTCCAGACCAGTGGCGGATCTAGAGCCTGGACTCGGGAGGGGTACTTCCAGATTATTTTCTGTCCGCCGCCACAGAACAAGGGTGCTTATAGAACAGACTACACAGTGTAGAGGTATACTGTATACTGTGTGGCACAGTGTAGCGGTATACTGTATACTGTGTGGCACAGTGTAGAGGTATACTGTGTGGCACAGTGTAGAGGTATACTGTGGGGCACAGTGTAGAGGTATACTGTGTGGCACAGTGTAGAGGTATACTGTGTGGCACAGTGTAGAGGTATACTGTGTGGCACAGTGTAGAGGTATACTGTGTGGCACAGTGTAGGGGTATACTGTGTAGCACAGTGTAGGGGTATACTGTGTGGCACATCGTAGAGGTATACTGTGTGGCACAGTGTAGAGGTATACTGTATATTGTGGGGCACAGTGTAGAGGTATACTGTATATTGTGGGGCACAGTGTAGCGGTATACTGTATATTGTGTGGCACAGTGTAGAGGTATACTGTATATTGTGTGGCACAGTGTAGAGGTATACTTTATATTGTGCGGCACAGTGTAGAGGTATACTGTATATTGTGTGGCACAGTGTAGAGGTATACTGTATATTGTGTGGCACAGTGTAGAGGTATACTGTATATTGTGGGGCACAGTGTAGATGTATACTGTATATTGTGGGGCACAGTGTAGCGGTATACTTTATATTGTGTGGCACAGTGTAAAGGTATACTGTATATTGTGTGGCACAGTGTAGGCACAGTGTTGTGTTTTATCCTAATGAGAAAGATTTCATAATAAGGATTTGGAGAAGGGGCAGGGGGATAGCAGAGCAGGGAGAGGCTGGTGCTGCTACTAGGCACCATAATGCCCCCTAGTAGAAATAATTCTCCTTATAATGTGACAATGCAAAAAATACCCCCTTATGCCCCCAGTTGAGCTAATGTCCCCCATAATGTGCCAGTATAAAATACCCCTATATAGTGCGCCCATAGTGCTCCTCTCCCCCTTCCTCCTAGTTCCCCCCATAATGTACCAGTATAAAATGCCCCAGTAGATGCCCTCAGTGTCCCCCATAATTTGAAAGTATAAATTACCCCTTCTTAGTGCCCCCGTAGATGACTCCATAGTACTCCTCTCCCCCTTCCCCATAGTACCCATCATAATGTGCCCCAGTATAAAATGCTACTGTACAGAGCCCCCCATATAAAACACCCCTTCTTTGTGCCCTCAGTAGATGCCCCTATAGTGCCCACCAATAATGTGCCAGTAATAAGCCCCCCATTACATGCCAGTAATAATAATAAGCCCCCCATTACGTGCCAGTAATAAGCCCCCCATTACGTGCCAGTAATAAGCCCCCATTACGTGCCAGTAATAAGCCCCCCATTACGTGCCAGTTATAAGCCCCCCATTACGTGCCAGTAATAAGCCCCCCATTACGTGCCAGTATTAAGCCCCCCCATCATGTGCCAGTATTAAGGCCCCCACCATCATGTGCCAGTATTAAGGCCCCCCATCATGTGCCAGTATTAAGGCCCCCCCATCATGTGCCAGTATTAAGGCCCCCCCATCATGTGCCAGTATTAAGACCCCCCATTATGTGCCAGTATTAAGGCCCCCCCATCATGTGCCAGTATTAAGGCCCCCCCATCATGTGCCAGTATTAAGGCCCCCCCCATCATGTGCCAGTATTAAGGCCCCCCCATCATGTGCCAGTATTAAGGCCCCCCCCATCATGTGCCAGTATTAAGGCCCCCCCATCATGTGCCAGTATTAAGGCCCCCCATCATGTGCCAGTATTAAGGCCCCCCCATCATGTGCCAGTATTAAGGCCCCCCCATCATGTGCCAGTATTAAGGCCCCCCCATCATGTGCCAGTATTAAGGCCCCCCCATCATGTGCCAGTATTAAGGCCCCCCATCATGTGCCAGTATTAAGGCCCCCCATCATGTGCCAGTATTAAGGCCCCCCATCATGTGCCAGTATCAGTATTAAGTAAGTCCCCCCCAATGTGCCAGTATCACTTATACTTACCTTATACTTACCTCTTCTGGCCTGTGTCCCACGCTCTATGGCTCAGGCGGCGCGATGACGTCATCGCGCCGCCTGAACCGGCCTCTGATAGGCTGCCGGCCTCTGATAGGCTGCAGGCACTAGGCCGGCAGCCTATCAGAGCAAGGGGAAGGGACACGCCTCTCCCTCCCCTGCACCGCCGCTGGCGCAGGCAGATTGCTAAGGAGATGAGCGCAATGGAAGCGCTCATCTCCCTGTGCCCGGCGGCGGCTCACTTGGGGAGGGTCATTTCAGTTGGGGGGCCACTTGGGGGGGCACAGCATGATGTAGGGGGGGCCGTGGCCCCCTCTGGCCCCCCCTGGTGACGCCACTGCTTATTTCACCTTAAGGACCAGGCCATTTTTTGCAAATCTGACCAATCTCACTTAAAGTGGTGATAACTTTAAAACGCTTTGACTTATCCAGGCCATTCTGAGATTATTTTTTTGTCACATATTGTACTTCACGACACTGGTAAAATTAAATTTAAAAAAATCATTTTTATTTAAAAAAATATACCAAATTTAGCAAAAATTTGTAAACAATTGCACATTTCCAAGTTTCAATTTCTCTACTTATATAATACATAGTAAAACCTCAAAAAAGAATTATTACTTTACACTTCCCCATATGTCTACTTCATGTTTGGATCATTTTGGGAATGATATTTTATTTTCTGGGGATATTACAAGGCTTAGAAGTTTAGAAGCAAATCTTGAAATTTTTCAGAAATGTTCAAAAACCCAATTTTTAGGGACCAGTTCAGGTCTGAAGTCACTTTGCGAGGCTTACATAATAGAAACCACCCAAAAATGACCCCATTCTAGAAACTACACCCCTCAAGGTACTCAAAACTGATTTTTACAAACGTCATTAACCCTTTAGGTGTTCCACAAGAATTAATGGAAAATAGAGATATAATTTAAAAATTTCACTTTTTTGGCAGATTTTCCATTTTTATATTTTTTTTTTCAGTTACAAAGCAAGGGTTAACAGCAGGGTTTTTTTTTCTCAGAGAAAAAGTGGTGGTGGAACTCACCCCCCCTCCCCTGGCCACGCCCCTGCCCCTGCCCACCCCTAGGACTGCCCCCTAAAACTGCCCCTTTAGAGAACCCCCCCTCCTCTTGTGTAAACCCCACTCCTCAGGGGTATGGAGATTTCACGGTCTTTGTACTTGTGAAATCTCCATCTCACCATGAGCAGGGAGGATAATAACTTAAAATCTTATTATCCTCCCTGCACAGGGCAGGTTGGAGATTTCACAAGTAGAAAGACTGTTAAATCTCCATACCCCTGAGGGCGCATGCGCGGTTGGGTGCACGCGCTGTGTCCCTGCGCGTAGGGGTGTGCGAACTGGAAGACACATGGCGGGGGTAGGAAAATTTTATAGTTCGGTTAAAATTTTAAAACACCGGCGCAGCCTGGCCCCATCCTTCCCTCAAGTAGTGTGCCTGCCTTGCCTGCCAGTGACACTAGTTGCCACACATGGCCGGCACAGCCGGGCCCCATCCTGGCAGGCAGTGGCACACTACTTGGGGGAAGGATGGGGCCCGGCTGCGCCGGCCATGTGTGGACTATGGCACTGGCAGGCAAGGCAGGCAGTGGCACAAGGGGGGCCCGCCGCCCCAAATAGTGTGCCAGTGCCACTGTCTGCCTTGCCTAGTGCCACCATGCCATTGCCAGTGACGGTCCTGACAGCCAGGCTGCCTGGCCCCTTGCTTCCCTGTTCCTGTTCCCTTAATTGGCCAATTCAATCTTTTTTAATAAAAAAATGAAATAAATGAAAAATTACCTTTTTCCTTTTCCTGCCTGGTGCCGCTCTGCCTCCTGCTCGTGCCGACACCCCACGACACTAAACTGCCGTCCGCGCCTCCAGCAGGCGCCCTGTCTGCTGGGAGGTCCTGTCAGTGGAGCTGATGGCGGGGGGTCCCAGGTCTGGGGCCGCAGACAGGCTGCAATGGAGTCTGCCTGGGGGCGGGGTTTGGGGCCACTGTAGAATCGGTGTCTCCTCGGCTCTCTCAGTCTCTCCGCCGCTGTCAGTGGTGGACGGGAACTGGGCAGGCCTGAGCCAGTGGAGAGCCGGAGGTGCCAGAGGCTGCAGGGCCAGGGACTGAGAGGCGAGCAATCATGATTGTAAACTGTCTAAGTAAGCAGCGGCGCAGCCCAAGCAGCGGGCCGGCTGGGCCTAGTAACTAAAGGGGGGCAGGGCGAGTCAGAGAAAATAGGTGGCGTTCTGCCAGAAAAAAAGCCCTGGTTAACAGCCAAACCAAACTCAATATTTATGGCCCTGATTCTGTAGTTTACAGAAACACCCCATATGTGGTCGTAAACCGCTGTACAGGCACACGGCAGGGCACAGA
Organism: Bufo gargarizans; assembly: GCF_014858855.1. Classification (NCBI taxonomy): domain Eukaryota; kingdom Metazoa; phylum Chordata; class Amphibia; order Anura; family Bufonidae; genus Bufo; species Bufo gargarizans. The sequence goes on from NC_058080.1 coordinate 116,213,556, forward strand.
AGGAAAGGAATGCCATACGGTTTTTGGAAGGCAGATTTTGCTGGACTGTTTTTTTTTTTTACACTGTGTCCCATTTGAAGCCCCCCTGATGCACCCCTATAGTAGAGACTCCATAAAAGTGATCCCATCTAGGAAACTAAACCCCTCAAGGTATTCAAAACTGATTTTACAAACATCGTTAACCCTTTAGGTGTTCCACAAGAATTAATGGAAAATAAAGATACAATTTCAGAATTTCACTTTTTGGGCAGATTTTCCATTTTTATATTTTTTTTACTTTTACAAAGCAAGAGTTAACAGCCAAACAAAAGTCAATATTTATGGCCCTGATTCTTTAGTTCGCAGAAACACCCCATATGTGGTCGTAAACTACTGTATGGGCACAAGGCAGGGTGCAGAAGGAAAGGAAAGCCATACAGTTTTTGGAAGGCAGATTTTGCTGGACAGTTTTTTTTTACACCATGTCCTATTTGAAGCCCCCCTGATGCAACGCTAGAGTAGAAACTCCATAAATGTTTCCCATCTAAGAAACTACACCCCTCAAGGTATTCAAAACTGATTTTAAATACGTTGTTAACCCTTTAGGTGTTCCACAAGAGTTATTGGCAAATGGAGAGTGAAATTTCTGAATTTCAGTTTTTGGCAAATTTTCAATTTTTTTTCAGTAACAAAGCCAGCATTAACAGCCAAACAAAACACAATATTTATGGCCCTGATTCTGTAGTTTACAGAAACACCCCATATGTGGTCGTAAACTGCTGTACGGGCACACGGCAGGGCGCAGAAGGAAAGCAATGCCAATACGGTTTTTGGAAGGCAGATTTTGCTGGAATTTTTTTTTACACCATGTCCCATTTGAAGCCCCCCTGATGCACCCCTACAGTAGAAACTCCAAAAAAGTGGCCCCATTTTAGAAACTACGGGATAGGGTGGAAGTTTTGTTGGTACTAGTTTAGGGTACATATGATTTTTGGTTGCTCTATATTACACTTTTTGTGAGGCAAGGTAACAAGAAATAGCTGTTTTTATATTTTGTTATTTACAACATTCATCTGACAGGTTAGATCATGTGGTATTTTTATAGACCAGGTTGTCACAGACGCGGCAATACCTAATATTTTTTTATTTATGTAAGTTTTACACAATGATTTCATTTTTTAAGCAAATAAAACATGTTTTAGTGTTTCAATAGTCTGAGAGCCATAATTTTTTTTCAGTTTTTGAGCGATTACCTTGGGTAGGGTATGATTTTTGTGGGATGAGATGACGGTTTTATTGGCACTATTTTTGGGTGCGTGTGACTTTTTGATCGCTTGCTATTACACTTTTTGTGATGTAAAAAAATGTTTTATTTAGCACAGTTTTTATCTTAAATTTTTTACGGTGTTCATCTGAGGGGTTAGGTCATGTGATATTTTTATAGAGCCGGTCGATACGGACGCAGCGATACCTAATATGTATACTTTTTTTTATTTATGTAAGTTTTACACAATAATATCATTTTTGAAACCAAAAAAAATAATGTTTTAGTGTCTCCATAGTCTGAGAGCCATAGTTTCTTCAGTTTTTGGGTGATTATATTAGGTAGGGTCTCATTTTTTGCGGGATGAGATGATGGTTTGATTGGCACTATTTTGGGGTGCGTATGACTTTTTGATCGCTTGCTATTGCACTTTTTAGCACAGTTCTTTATTTTTTTACGGTGTTCATCTGAGGGGTTAGGTAATGTGATATGTTTATAGAGTCGGTCGATATGAACACAGCGATACCAAATATGTATATTTTTTTTTATTTATGTAAGTTTTACACAATAAGGCTTCATGCACACGACCGTTGTGTGCATCCGCGGCCATTGTTCCGTTTTCCGTTTTTTTCCGCGGACCCATTGACTCTCCTCTAGTATCTCGTCCGCGCTGAAAAGTGGAACCGAGCCTATGGCATATTATATTTTTAGCACTGAGGGAACATAAAATGACAGAGGCAGATTCAGGACATGTGGGGGCACAGGGCCTGCTCCCAAGCCATTCCAACTAAGCGTCATGTCAGAAGAACCCACCGACTCTTGGCTGAGGGTGTCTGATGTCTTTTCCCTACGAAGTCAAAGACCGCTAGATGACACTGGAAGCTCAGGCCTCTCACTGTGACTTCTGCTGCCACCCCCTTTCTTCTGATGCTACTTCTGTCTGTGACAGAAACATTTTGGTCACTGCACATTCACATTGAAGGGCCTGTCACCTGTGTGTCTGACATACTGTATTATAAAAGACTTAAATTAAAAATAAAATACACCCCATAAAAAAAGGTACAATGTAGCTTCACCGTAGAAGGCAATTAAGACATATTCTTTTTCCTATTAATAATCCCCCCCAGAAAAGTATAACAATTAAAATTCACCGAAGAATGGAGCCATCTTTCCTATTAATACACCCCGTAAATGGCTGTAGTACAATGTAACTTCACCACAGAATGGCAATATCATTTTTCCTTTTTTTTCGTATTAATGCACCCCCAAAAACATGTAAAACAATGTAAAAATCAACACAGAACGGCTAATAGGACTTACGTATATTTCCGTATATTAATACACACCGTAAATGGCTGTATCACACAGAACTTGCACCCCACTAGCAAGCAAGGTTTGCTGGAATTACTGATGTATCATACAGTATAAACAACCTAAAAACAGAAGTATAACTGCAATTTGGATTTCCAATTAGTGCAGCAAGGTGTAATAGAATTGCTCCTATTTCCCAGGCTGTACACTCTACTATTGCACCCTGTTCTTCTTTTATAGTGCCTCCATATCTTTTCCCTACACCTTGAAAAATCTTACTCTAAACTTCTAAATAGATTTTTCAGCACAATAAAGTTTTTCCTAGCACTGTCCCTAGTGTCTGTCACATCTCTCCCTGCACTAAATAATATTGGAAAATGGCTGAATCCAAGATGGCTGAGGCTATTTATAGGGCTCACATCACAGGGGCTGGCTGGCTGCTTATTGGCTGCATGCATGGAATTGTGGGTGATCCCTTGTTCCCATAGTTCTTTGCTCCATGTCCTAATATGTTCAGCAGCCATTTTAGGAAAAAATGTGATTCGTTACCAAGAAGCGTGATGAAATTTGGCCCCAATGCGAATCAAATTCCACTTTGATTCACTCATCTCTAAATAATAATAATAATAATAATAACAACTCTCTGTGATCATTCATTTAATACTTTTTGAGTTGTAAATATAGAATTGAATTACTATTTTTAGAACTGTTTTTTTTAACTTTGGTTTTGATGTTTAAAGCACAGAAATAAGTCAAAGTAACAAAGAATCAGTCAGGCTAAACAGTTTGCAATAATTGTCACAAAAATAAAGTAAAGGAAAAAAAACTCAGTTGGGGACAGCTAGTCAGCTTTAAAGCCATTGTGAAATGTTATAAAAAGCCCTTGGTGTGTACACTTCAAACAACTGGAGTTGTCCTTGCATGGTGTAGTGTACAAAAAAATGAGAATCTGTAAGAAAAAACATGTCTTGGATACCTCATGTTGATATTATAACAATGAGATAGGCTGAGATAAAAGTTATGAGATAATAAACCCTAGTGTTTTAAGATTAGTCCTTTCCCAACAAAATACTTGCTTAAATGACCTCTATTAGAAAAAGCCACACGGGGAACCAACAAAAATTAGTTAAAAGGCTCATATAGAACAAACCGTCTGCAGGGTGAATTTAATTTTCTTTCAGTTAATTTCTGTACACTGCATTTTATTGAAGCAAACAACTAACTGCACATTAGAGAATATTAATACTTAACTATGCCACAGGGCAGAAGATAATATTGTACACTGATTTCTCCAATAATAGGTACCTTCCTTACAAGCAAACAAAAACTTATAAAATATTTGGAAAGTTTATGTCAGGGAAATATTTGTAAGACAGCCACACATTATACATTTAACTAAATGGAAACATATCAGAGTAAAATTAAGTATCCCAATAATTGCTCACAAACAAAACATTGTTGGGGTCATTTATCAAATTGGTGTAAAGTAGAACTGGCTTTAAACTCACACCTAGAAGGATCGACGTTGAGCCCACCTGATATATACCTACTGCACTAGTGTATTTTAATCTATTGAACAGGGGATAGGTGGGCTTGGCCGGAGTCCAGCTGCTCCATATGTCTTTCTAGACTTGCTAAAGAACACGGCATGCCTCCCAGGGTCTTTTGATCCTACTACCAACCTTTTCACCATGAAACAAGTGGACATACCCGCAACAAAAGTCCTCCTATAAACTGTATGGCCATACAGAAAGAATCTTGAAGAAAAGGGAAAAGGGAAAAGGAAGAAATATACTTCCCTTCGATTCTTGCATTCAAAGATCTTCGCGGTATAGAGCGTGAACTCCCCCAATCTTTTGAAGCTACTCCCGCGAGATTCAAATTTGCTTGGCTCAAGGAGAGCAACGAACACGCCGGCAAACATTCGGAGCTCTGCACCAAGCGATCGGGAGATATCTGGACTATACGGTAAGCTGAATACCGACAAAGATTTTACTTTAATTGGCAAAAAGGATATTTAAAGAGAGACTTTAGGTACAGTGTTACTTGAACCTATTGGATAATATAGGAATATACTGCGATTCTGAGGCAGGTACAACGTGAGCACCTGAAGTGACGTTTCACTTTTCTACCCTTGGACAGAAGTATAGAGGAGACATTTTGATATCTTTGCATATAGAAATGGTGGCATACAAAGTGTAGGTTGTGCAAGTTTGACCATTTGAAACCTTATGTATCATATGCTATTGCATACTATTTTGATCGTTTTATTGTTTTAGATATTTTATGGGGATATGTATAAGGATTGTGTAATAACATTTTCTGAATACACCAATCTGAGACCAAATGAGTGCTCACTCATTCTTTCTATTAAAATTCAGAAATGCTTAGACCTCCACTTTCAGGAAAATCAAAATACAGAAGTCCCCATCTTAATGATCTGGGGGGCGCACAAGGCCACAATCAGAGGAGAGTTCATCTCTATAGGCACATTCCAAATAAATAAAAGAGACTCCCAAATAAACGAATTGCAGCAGCAAATCAGCAACTTGGAAAAACGACAGTCACTATTATCCTCTCACCTTCATCAACTAACCGCCGCTCGCTTAAAATTATGAGATTGAGTAAATACAAACTCAGCCAAAGTATATACGTCAGTTAAACATAATTTGTACGCACATGGTGACAAGGCATCAAAATTAATGATGTCACTTATCAAACGCCGCAAACCCCAAACACACATCGCAGAAATCCGCTCATCATCAGGTCAGTTCACATCAGACCCAGTCATGATAGAAAAAGAGTTTATTAAACTCTATACCTTGTTATACCAACTCGATATTGCAGATCAACCCGACCACAACTGGGACCGCACCCTCCCCACTAAGAACTTCCTATCACCCAGCCTTCTCTTATGCAGCGCTATTAAAGCCTTTTACACCAGAAGAGGTCTGGTCCACCCTGTCGAAATGCCCAAAGAGTAAAGCTCCTTACCCAGACGGCGTCCCATGCTCCTACTGCACAACCTTCTCCTCCTCTCTCCTCCCCCGACTCATGGAGACCTACAAAGATTATCTGAGGAGCACACCCATTCCCAAAGAGTCCCTTGAGGCCTACATTACACTGATACACAAAGAAGGAAAAGATCCTTCACTTTGTGGCAGTTATAGGCCAATATCCTTGTTAAACGCAGACACAAAGCTTTATGCCACTCTGCTTGCAAACAGAATGAAACCGTTGATTCCTTCTCTAGTCTCCCCAGAGCAGGTGGGGTTCATGGTGGGCAGAGAGGGGAAGGACAATACTATGCGAGTACTATCTCTCCTCCAGATTTCCAATCAGAAAAAAATTCCTTTGGTGTTTCTGTGGACTGACGCAGATAAGGCATTCGACAGGGTGGACTGGACCTATATGCGTCAAGTACTAACACATTTTGGCTTCCCCCCACTCTTCGTGGAGACCATATATGGGATGTATTCCTCTCCCACTTCAAGGCTGCGCATAAACCAATCACTATCCTCACCCTTCAGGATACGTAACGGCACAAGACAGGGCTGCCCACTTTCTCACACCCTATTCGTTCTGTCCCTAGAACTGCTCCTACAAATGATCAGTAGTGTTGAGTGCGAATATTCGAATTGCAATTTTTTTTCTCTATATATTCGCAAAAACAAATATTAGTTTTTTTTAAATATATATATTTTTTAATATATATATATTTTTTTCTTTCCCACTTCCCTAAAGTTGTTCTTACCTGTCCTTTGGATTCCTGGCTTCCTGGCTGCTCCAGTCAGTGCCCGTTGCCGCTTCTGCCGACTTCCGTGCTCATGGAGTGTCCCCATCACCATGGGAACGTCTCCATATACTAGAATGTACTGTCGGATTTGAGAATTACGTTGAAATCGCAATCCGATTAATTCAAATTATAATAATTGAATTGCGAATTCAACTTAACACTGCTATATTCCATATTCATTAATTCTAGCCTAATAGGCTAATATGGAATATAGCAGTGCTAAGTTGAAATCGCAATCCGATTAATTCAAGTTATAATAATCGCATTGCGATTTCAACTTAACACTGCTATATTCCATATTCGTTAATTCTAGCCTAATATGGAATATAGCAGTGCTAACTTAGCTAAGTTGAAATCGCAATCCGAGTAATTCAAGTTATAATAATCGAATTGCGATTTCAACTTTTTACGTATATTCTTAATATTGCTCTAACTTCGTATTTTAGAATATTCGTAATATTCTAAAAGACGAAGTTAGAGCAATATTACGAATATTCTAAAAGACGAAGTTAGAGCAATATTACAAATATTCTAAAAGACGAAGTTAGAGCAATAATAGGAATATTCGTAAAATACACATATAGATTGTAATTTAGCTAATATACTGCTACAGTAATTTTTTTTATAGTGTACATATTTTACAAAACTTAAGTTCAGAAGAGGGAAAAAGAATTTAGTGAAAAAAAAAGGATTATAGCACTATATTAGCTAAATTACAATCTATATGTGTATTTTACGAAATTTCGTAATATTGCTCTAACTTCGTCTTTTAGAAAAATTCTGCTCCTTCTGGAACAACCTCTACACACTAAACTATGCCCACATACCCCACACCTTCCAATCCATATTAGAATCTTGGTTTTTACTAGAGATGGCCTTGCGGTTTGCCCGGCGGTCGTTTCGTGCCGAACTTTGCGCGTTTGCAATTGGCTGAACATGAATGTGCAATTGTATTGTGCAGCAGTTGTGTGCGGTTCTACTGTGACACTGCAGCTATACAGAGCCACAAACGCTATTGGAACAAATAATTTCTACTGGTGTGATTTACCAGTTGCCCCCCCAAAAAAAACTGATTGAAGCAGGGGTGTTATATACCAATAATATACTTTCTATATAGTGCATTTAGGTAGTGCAGCATTTGTTTGCGGTTTTGCTGCATTACCGCATCTGCACAGAGTGGCAAACACTGTTGGAACAAATAATTTCTACTTGTGTGATATACCAGTTACCCACCCAAAAAACTGATTGAAGCAGGGGTGTTATATACCAATAATATAATTTCCATATAGTGCACTTAGGTAGTGCAGCATTGGTTTGCGGTTTTGCTGCGTTACCTAAGCTACAGATAGTGACAAATGACATTGGAACAAATAAATTCTACTGGTGTGATATACCAGTTGCCCCCAAAAAAACTGATTGAAGCAGGGGGGTTATATACCAATTTTATATTTTATATATAGTGCAGTTGGGTAGTGCAGAATTTGTTTGCGGTTTACCTGATTAAAATACATATTTTTTCTGGGAATTTTTGTCATTGATCCCCCTCTAGTATGTCACTGTCCATGTTGGGACTATTTGTACACTTCTACTAAGCATTTGGTGGCTGCAAATATGAGCTGAAGGTTTTTCAGGTTCGCCTGCCATTAAAGTGAACTTGCGGTTTGCAAACATTTCATCGCGTTAGCGTGTTCGTGAACCCGGCCGATGTTCCTCCATCACTAGTCTTTACCCTATCTGTCCTGGATGGGCAGAAAAAACATAATTAAGGCAATCCTATTACCAAAACTTCTATATTTATTTCAGACACTCCCGATTCCACTGCCCGCCCTTTTTTTGACTCAATCAAGAAAATCACCAACAAATTCCTCTGGCAAAATAGAAGACCCAGACAACACAAAACACAAGAAGGGATGGCCCTACCTGACTGGAAATTATATTATGAGGCAGTACACCTATCAAGTATAACACAATGGACCAGCTTAAACAACAAACTATGTTTTTTTTTAGAAGAATATTTGGCCTCTAGCCCGTTACACACAAGCACACCCCACAAACACAAAATCTGATAACCAGGTCTTCACTTAAAATCTGGATTTCCCTCAAAGACGAACTTAGTTAGTGTCAGACATACCGGAGTTATACCTCCCACAATACACAAACTCTCACATAGGACTAAATTAACGCATATCAATACATGTCCTAGACTTCTTGGATGTAGCAGAACCAATTTACCCCCTAGCATCAACCTCTCTGCATTTGATACAGAAAGCACATATCAAATCCCTATTGACCCCCTTCCTCATAACCTTAACAGGGAGCTCACCCAATTTGAAATACCGATAGTGGCCAATGCACCCCCAAACCACGACCTGGACAAAATTGGAGATAACCTAAATATACCGCCTGTCCCATGGTGTCTCGAGATGCACAAGACTTCAGGAGAATGCCTTTAACCTTCTCACCAGATGGTATCTCACCCCTATCAGATTGAAACAAATGAGATGTTTTAGCACAGATAACTGCTGGAAGTGCTCTGAGGCACAGGGTTCCTATTTACACATGTGGTGGGCATGCCCAATTCTCCAACCTTTCTGGTCCAAGATCCTAGGAACAATAAAAAGTATATGCTCTTTGCCTACAACACCCATACCCATCTCAGTTCTTCTGAACATCAGGCTACAAGACATCCCCCACACTGAAAGGAAACTGTTTCAATATTTGACCTCGCCTGCAAAATCCTTAACACCAAAATATTGGAATCAGCAGGCTGCCCCTACACTCACACACTGGCTACAGAAAGTTAATCATATATACCACATGGAAGAACTGTCCGCCTGGAAAACCAGATCTCATAATAGACAGATTCCAGAAGATCTGGGCAGACTGGATTGCATATCGTGAGACAATACCTTTACCAACACTAACCCTTCTACTTGAAGAGTTTAACCGCCTAAGAAGACCATCCTTATCCCTCCCCCCAGACCACCCACACACACAGTTCTCACTACACACAAGTACAGCTTATTGTTCAATTGTTTTAGCACATGGAAATATACACTATTGTAGTCCACACATCAACTACTCCCTACCAAAACATGACACATTGGTGGAATTTTATGATATACCTTTGTACCTTATGTTTCACACTTGCTACATTTTGTGTGTATGGATTTTTTTGTACCACTTGTTGTCTTTGTATTGTTAAAATCAATAAAAACAAATAAAAATTAGAACTGACATAATTGCCCATAGCAACCAATCAGATTACACCTTTTATTTTGGACAGCATCTTTGGAAAATGAAAGGAGGAATCTGATTAATTACTATGGGCAACTAAGTCAGTTCTACTTTGCATTAGTTTAATAAATGACCCCTATGTTTGTGAAATTATTAAGGCATGGATCAGTGAAGGTTTTCACATACATCCATATGAGGTCATTGAATAGATCTGCAATCACTCACAATGGCTATTTATTGCTGGCCCAATCTTGCCACTGCCACTGTCTGTCTGTCCATCAGGTTCCATATTGCTGCTGCCTCTACTGCCTCTAGCATTGTCCCTACACAGCCACACATACTGCCTTGCCACTATTGTTGCCCCTACACAGTTGCATATCTCCTGTCTTATCTGTCAGGTTTCAGGTGGTTCTGCTACTGCTTTTGCTAGCACTGTACCTACATAGCCACACACCTTCTGTCTGTCAGGTCCCATACTGTACTGCTGCTTCCAAAAATGGAGATCATTTTGGGATTCTAGTTCAGAACAAGCCACTGTTTTTTCCAATACAACCATGTGTGTATTAAAACAGGTTTCATGAAAGGGCAGGGAATAGTGGAGCACTATGCGCCACCCACATCACTTTCCCTACATATGGTACTTGCACTATCCGTGATGACCCACAACTGGATGGCAGTCCCTTTTTAGCTAAGTGCAGGAGCCTAAACCAAATAGCAAAAAGAGTAGTGAGACAGAAGGAGGTGAAAACTAGACAGACAAAACCGCAACTGTTTCAGGATCCAAAATCGAGTAGAAATACATAGCAAAGTGAAACCAGGAGAAAATGACAGAGACAAAGTCAACAGCCAAAGGTAAGGTCACAAACTAGCAGAGTCAAATACCAGGAGGCCATGCCCAAGAAAAAATGAGTAATCAGAAGCAATGTCAAAGTCAGCAAACAAAGGTAAGTGATCCAGAGTAGCAAACACACAAACCAATCACAGGCACCTGTGGCCAGCGGCTATCTGTTTAAATAGTCTACCTCAGGAGGCATGTGACGCTGGCCCAACCCTTCAGAAGCATTCTGTTATACATTTTGTCATAATAGAAGTCTATGGCCAGCATAACAGATCTGCCCAGTTTCCATTATTCAGGAGTGTCCTCGTTGAATTATGTTATGTACCGTAGTAAAATAAACCCAAACCTGAACTTCAAAAACTGAAATTCGCTCATCACTACTTGCGATGTTAATGTTTTTGCACTCACTGTCCTATTATTATATTGGCCAATCTTTAAGTACTGAATTTGTTACAGATGCTTTTGAATTATATTTCAGACACATAAGCATTATTAGTATAGGCCACGTATAACACATTTGAAAAGTCTTCAGACCCTTTCACTTTTTATATTGCAGTCTTCTGCTAAAGCTAAAAAAAAAATATATATAAATCCCCCATCAGTTTGTACTCAATACCCTATAATGACAAAGTGTAAACAATGTCCAAAATCTTTGTTAATTTATTGAAAAGGAAAAACTTTAATTGTATTGACATAAGTACTGTATTCAGATGCTTTAATCAGTAATTAGTAGAAGCTCCTTAAGCAGAGATTACAGCTTCCGGTCTTTTTGGGTATGATGCCACAAGGTTTTCCCCTGGATTTGGTAATTTTCTATCATTCACCTCTTTAGATCATCAGAAGCTCTGTTAGGATGGGACTGTTGGTGGACAGCCATTTGCTGGTCTCTCCAGATACACTCGATTGGATTCAAGCCAGGACTCTGGTTAGACCACTCAAAAGTTTTCACATATAAGCTACCCCTGTGTTGTATTGACTGTGTGCTTAGCGTCATTGTCTAGTTTTAAGGTGAACCTTTGGCCCAGTCTAAGGTGCACAGCACTCTAGATCAGATTTTTATTAAGAATATCTCTGTGCCTTACTGTGTTCAGCTTTCCCTCAACCCTGACCAGTCTTCCTGTCCTAGAATCTTAAAACACTCCCACAGCATGATGCTAGTGCCACCATGCATTACTGTGCCAATGGTATTGGGTAGTACGAGGCTTCCTTCTGACATGATGCTTAGACATGAGGCCACAAAGTTCAATCCTGGTATCATCAGACCAAATAATATTGTTTCTCACAGTCTGAGAGTCCTTTAAGTGCTTTTTTTAACCTACCTAGTCTTTTGCTGAGGAGAGACTTTTTCTCTTCAACTCTGCCTAACTGATGTAGCGTTCCACTGATGGTCGACCGTCTGGAACTTTCTCCCATCTGCACACGGGGATCTTTGGAACTCAGCCAGAGTGGGCATTGGGTCCTTGGTCAGCTCTCTAACCAAAGTATTTTTCCCACGATTACATAGTTGGTGGGGAGGCCAGCTTTAGGAAGAGTCCTGTTTGTTCCTAACTTCTTTCATTTAAGAATTACGGAACTCGCTGTGCTCTTGGGAACTTTTAGTGCAGCAGAAATATTTTTACACTCTCTCCAGTTCTGTGCCTCCACACTTTCCTGTTTCTGAGCTCTACAAACAGTTCTTTCCTCCTCATGAATTGTTTTTTGCTCTGATATGCAGTGTCAACTGTGAGACCTTACGCAGACAAGAGTCTTTGCAAATCATGTCCAATCAACTGAATTTACCACAGGTGGACTCCAAGGTATAAAAATATCTAAAAAATGGGAAGCTGAAATGCATTGTAAAAGTTCACATAAAAGTTACAAGTGTACTCCTGTCCCCTAGTGGCGTAAAAGTTGATGAAACCTTTTTTATAAATAACATTTGACTTTAGACTAAAAAATTAATAGGTGATTTGTGCAATAAATTTAACATGATGTTTCAATTTGTCAAAGAAATGGCTTAACGCGAACCTGTCAAATGTACTTTAATGCTCTCACAGAGGGCAGAATACAATAGTGTAGTCACAGACCAGCTTATTTCAGCGGTTTGTCACTTCTGTGATGGCAGTAATTACTTTTACAGTACTAACCTACTGAACCCCATAGCGTACAGTAATGCGTTAAGAGAAATGAGTCCGATGAGGCTCGCTTCCCCAGCCCCCCCTCTCCTCCTGGTGATGATTGTCAGGTTTCTTGTTGCACAACAACAAGCAGCATCTGGCTAATCTCCCGTGCAGCGCTGGCATGCTCTACAGGGTTCAGTGGGTCAGTACTCTAAAGGTACTGGCTGTCAACACAGACATAGACCACTGAAACTAGCAGGTCTGTAACTACACTATGCTTCCTGCAGTGAGATCAGTAGAGTGCTGCTGATAGATTCCCTTTAAAAAAAGTTGACACTCTAAAAAAAACCTGATTTTAAATATTATCAAAGGTCTAAAATCATAATCATAATCTAAGGTCTAAAATACACCGTAGTAAGATGTAACAAATTTATAAAAAATATTCACACTTCTTAATACATTTGGTGGTTTGTCCATTCAGGTAATTTGTACACCAGAAAATTAAATCTACGCCAGCTATGGGCACAAATTTGTGTTATAATGTGCCACAACAGATTCTGTGCCTCCCACCTGCCTGCACTTCTTGCCACTTTAGAAAAGTGGAAAGAAATGTGAATAGTCGCAAACCATAAATAATATAAATATGGTGTGTGAAATCACTCAGTGTGAAACCTTTGATAAACCTGCCCCTATGTTTTAATTAATTGCATTAATTAGTGCTATACATTATATAAATTTAGTCACCTCGATTTTGGACAGTCATTTTTCTCTAACTTCCATTCACTTTTTTTAATCTAACTTTTTGTAGATTACTAAGATGTTTTATTAAGAGCTTTGATGTTTTCAAGCCTCCTCCCTGACACAGTGAAAGTGATATATTTGACAATAACATTACTGTGATGAATTGGGGATGGAATAATGACTATGGAAATCAACATTGACTTATCATCAATCACAATTTGCATCCAATCAATGTTTTCAGTTTTGTTCTTTGAATAAAGTTTTATGTAGATAAGAATTCTTGCTGTAGTACATGGAGTGATTATGATCCACAAAGTATTAAAGGATTTTTGTGCTTTGACTGCTTGCAGATTAGGTGATTGTTTTTTTTTTTTTTTTTTTCTCCCTCAGCTGAATAGATTATATGTGATCGTTTACTGGGAGATCACATATTTTATCTTTTACTTGCTTTTGTCAAGTTGAAGTGATGTTTATGAACTTTTTAAAAATTGTACAGTTGCTGAATTTACCAGTATTTATTAATTTTTGCATAATAATTTGCTGCTAAAGGGGTTATCACATGGATAGATATTACATCTCTCTGTTAGTCACAAAACAGAAAAAAAAAATTATTGGACACCAAGGGGCACCATGACAAGTTTGTGACAGTAAGAGCTAGACATAGAAGCCCATTATTAAATGGCATAACCTGATGAATGTAATATTTAGTTGTTAAACAACTGCGTTAAAGATTATGACTATCTTCGCTACATAGTTTTTAAGTATCCAGTGCATCTAGAATATTCATTAATGCAACTTTGCAAATAATTTTGATTTCAAACGTACTAGCATTTTTTTCAGCAGCTCCTATGCACTATATAAGTCTTCAAGGTTACATACATTTCATAAGTTAGTAGTGCAATTATCTCCATCCATTTATGGCTTCCTGCAGGCATGCATGCAGTATGCCAGACCGACAGGTGAATTATATGTGAGGTCACAGTGTGAGCAATAGGTGGGCCGAGGTAAATACAGTTCTGGTTACTCACGGGTGCGTCGTCCCTGGGTGCCCTTGATGGTCTGTATTAATGTGCCTATGGCAAGGTCCCTTGTAGTCGTGACGCCAGTACCTTTTGTGGTGGCGCAACCATTTACTGTAGTGTTAATTGAGGAACTGAAGACTGAGACGAGGATGGTGTAATTCAACGTATAACTTTTACTGAACGTTGCTCCTAGTAACAGTAACATCCAAGTATTAAACAGTCTCTTTAAGATGGAGAGAGGTAAAGCTGCAACAGGTCCACTGCTGACAGGTGTAATGTCTGTCCCTGTAGCTATTACATGATATAGATTTTTATGCTTACTGGTAGAGGACTTTTATGCTGGTCCTTGTTATCCCAGTGCAGGTTAGTTAGGCTGCTGGAGGCTGGTGAATCCTTCACTTTTAAATCCAAAGGTCCTAAGGCACTTGTAGAGATGGCCATAACCCTTTGGGGTCTCCTTATTTAGTATTTTCTGAGTTAATATACTTCTAAGTATGTGGCCCACTTCAGCTCTGGGCTCAAGACTCCAGACTGGACTCAACTGGTCTCTACTAGAGACTGACACACCCAGACTAGGCCTGAGCTGGACTATATATATATATATATATATATATATATATATATATATATATGTGTGTAGAAAGAGTAGGACTGCACTCCAAATTAGTGGTGAAAGCAAAAAAGTTTTATTCACCCATGTGGCAAATCTTGCGATGTTTCAGCTCACACGAGCCTTCCTCAAGCATAGAGATAGTGAAAGTCAAGACATATAAAGGCATTACAAAAAGTGTCCCACCAATCAGGGTGTGGTTACAATCAAGTTAAATTACATCCATCTGATACAAATAAATAAAGTGCATGTGCATAAAGTGACCAGTGCCGTACGATCTACAACATAATCCATATTATGTAGAAGAAACATGTACAACACTTAATTACAGTTTAATTACAATTAGAAAGTGATAATATAGTGAATAAAGATCATAGAAGTTCGACCTTAGGTAGCCATGGAGCCCGCATATACCATCGCGTTCCCTGAGAGTCTCCATCACTTCATTGCGCATGTCCAGGATGGCGTCATCGTATGAGTCACAGTGTAAAGGTCGTGCGCATGCTTTCTGTAAGGTCAGCCTAAAATCGCCATTTTACTTATGGGAAACATGCCCTGTACATCCGTTCATATTTATTACATGGCTGTTGACTAAACAAGATATGGAACCAAATGTATAAAGAACGGAATATATAGGGAGACCGCAGTAGGGATCTCCTACATGGGCCAGCATCCGGACCGGGGTCCCATCCAGCCAGGAGGGATACCGGACCAGGGGGTCGTGAATGTCAGAGGGGGACATTTCCATGAACCCCGCCGACAGTCATAGCCCACTTACTGGCAATAATACGGTCATAGAGGGAATATCCCTCCTCATTACAGGAGCAACATCACATGAGAGACTAATTACATATCTGGAATATCGCATAAAAGAGGGGACGCTAAGGACGGCACCTGGCTGTATCGCTTCCAAAAAGGTCAAAGTTCAAGGATCCACATCCAGTGTTGTGAGGGTTAAAATATCTAAAAGGCAAAGAGAATTACATACTTTAGTTTCTAGATTTATATTATGTAACAATTACAAATACGCATTATTCTTTCACAGTTCTCCTGCACTATTATACACGTATGAGAAAGGTACATTACACATTTGCAGAGAAAACCAAAGTGAGCAACAAATCCAGAGAATCCTACCTAAACTCAACATTAAGACCCCTAGGGTGCAAGCTATCCAGATCATAGATCCAACGTAATTCTCTTTTCTTCAGAATTGATAGGCGATCACCGCTTCTTCTGGGAAGTGCAACCTGATCAATGATCCAGCATCTTAGATCCCGCTCAGAGTGCCCAAAGGATCCAAAATGTCTGGAAACCGGTAAATCGGTACGTTTTTTCCTTATTGAATTCCTATGGTTATTCAACCTCAATTTCAATTCTGTGGATGTTTTACCAATATATATTAAGTTGCAAGGACAGGCCAACTGTCACGGACGGTGTACAGGAAACAAGACAAAGCAACATGCATATATGACTTAATGGATCCAAAGCTAAGGAACCAAAAGGGAGAGCCCTGCACAAGACCTAGCACTTTCCCTGGCTGCTCAGCCTATGCAAAGATCCCAAAGGTGGATGGTTGCATATCCACGTACCTTGACTATATAACCCCTGAACACCCTACAATAGTGAGGGGACACGACCACCGGCTCCCTACACCAGACACGGAGGTAGTTAGGGTCACCTGGGATCCAGGAAACAGAAAATAACAGATAAATGTACAGCACTAAACTTTGTAGCAGAGTGGGAAACAGGATCAGCATGCACACACACTCCAGGAAGTTGTATAAGCCGCCCAGTAATGCATTATGGGGCGGAATTTAAAGGGATGCAATCAGTCCAACTACATGACAGCTGAGAGAGGCTAACGAGATGAGGAACTGAATACCACAACAAAGAAAACTCAAGGAGGAGGTTCTGAAAGGCTTCTGTCAGAGCTTCTCAGCTGTCTGGTTGTGACAGTACCCCTCCCTCTACGAGTGGACTCCGGACACTCAGAGCCCACCTTCTCAGGATGGGACCTATGGAAAGCCCTGATGAGACGAGAGGCCTTAATGTCCGTCACTGGGACCCACATCCTCTCCTCAGGACCATAACCCTCCCAATAAACAAGGTACTGGAGAGAAGACGAGAATCCACAATCCTAGAGACCTGAAATTTAAGATTCCCATCAACCATAATCGGAGGAGGAGGCAAAGGCGAGGGTACAATGGGTTGAACATAAGGTTTCAATAAGGACTTATGAAAAACATTATGGATCTTCCAAGTCTGAGGAAGATCAAGACGGTAGGCAACAGGATTGATGACAGACAGGATTTTGTAAGGCCCAATAAACCTAGGATCCAACTTCCAGGAGGGAACCTTCAATTTGATATTCTTGGTAGAAAACCACACCAGATCACCAACATTCTGGTCCGGACCAAGCACAGGTCTCTTATCTGCCACACGCTTATATCTCTCACTCATGCTCTTTAGATTATCCTGAATCTTTTGCCAAATAGATGACAAAGACGAGGAGAATCTGTCCTTATCAGGTAAACCAGAAGACCCCTCTCCCGAGAAAGTCCCAAACTGCGGATGAAACCCATATGCACCAAAAAATGGTGACTTATCAGAGGACTCCTGACGACGGTTATTTAAAGCAAACTCAGCAAGGGACAAAAAAGAACACCAATCCTCCTGATTCTCCGCCACAAAACAGCGCAGATATGTCTCCAGATTCTGATTGACGCGCTCCGTCTGGCCATTCGACTGCAGGTGGAAAGCAGAAGAGAATGACAACCGAACCCCCAAGCGAGAACAGAAAGCCTTCCAGAATCTGGAAACAAACTGCGTGCCCCTATCAGAGACTATGTCTGAAGGAATACCGTGCAATTTGACAATGTGATCAATAAATGCCTGCGCCAGCGTCTTAGCATTGGGCAAACCAGGAAAAGGGATGAAATGCACCATTTTGCTAAAACGGTCCACCACCACCAGAATCACAGTCTTCCCCGAGGAACGAGGCAGGTCCGTTATGAAGTCCATGGACAGATGTGTCCAAGGACGGGAAGGAATGGGTAAGGGAAGGAGAGGACCTGATGGCCGTGAATGAGGGACTTTGGCACGAGCGCAAGTCTCGCAGGCTGCCACAAAACCCTCAACCGACTTACGAAGCGCAGGCCACCAGAATCTCAGAGCGATGAGATCCAGTGTGGCTCTTGCCCCCGGGTGCCCAGCAAGGACCGTATCGTGGTGTTCCTTAAAAATCTTGTGTCTTAAAGCGAGAGGCACAAACAACCTCCCAGGAGGACAAAGACCAGGAGCCTCTGACTGGGCTGCCTGCACCTCTGCCTCCAATTCAGAAAAAAGAGCAGAGACCACCACACCTTCGGCCAAAATGGGACGCGGGTCTTCAAAATTCCCGCCTCCCGGAAAACAACGTGACAGGGCATCTGCCTTCACATTCTTAACCCCAGGGCGGAACGTGACAACAAAATTAAACCTTGAAAAGAACAAAGACCATCTGGCCTGTCTCGGGTTCAGACGCTTGGCTGACTCCAAGTAGGCCAGATTTTTATGGTCAGTAAACACGGTAATAGGGTGTCTGGCTCCCTCTAGCCAATGGCACCATTCCTCAAAAGCCAACTTGATGGCCAACAATTCCCTATCTCCCACATCGTAATTTCTCTCTGCGGAGGAGAGTTTTTTCGAGAAAAAGGCACACGGTCGCAATTTGGCAGGAGAGGAACCCTGCGACAAGACCGCCCCCACACCCACCTCAGAAGCATCAACCTCAACTATGAAGGGTAAAGAAATATCAGGTTGCACCAAGATGGGAGCGGAAGCAAAACTCTCCTTGATATTAGAAAAAGCCTTACGCGGCGCCTCTAGTGACCAAGAAGAAAAATCTACCCCCTTTCTGGTCATATCAGTGAGTGGTTTAACAATAGAGGAATAATTCAAAATAAGCTTCCTGTAATAATTGGCAAAGCCCAAAAAACGCATCAGCGCTTTCTGATTCTCAGGAAGCTCCCACTCAAGCACAGCGCGGACCTTCTCGGGGTCCATGCGAAAACCAGAAGCGGAGAGAAGAAACGCAAACACACATTTTTCCAGTTTTGCATATAATTTATTCTCCCGCAGGATGAGCAAGACCTGATGTAAATGTTCCTTATGAGTTTTGAAATCAGGAGAAAAAATCAAAATGTCATCCAAATACACTAATACAAATTTTCCCATCAAATGATAAAAAATGCTGTTCACGAAATGCTGAAAAACGGCTGGGGCATTCATCAAACCAAAAGGCATAACCAAATTCTCAAAATGGCCCTCAGGGGTATTGAAGGCCGTCTTCCATTCGTCTCCTTCTCTGACCCTGACCAGGTTGTATGCCCCTCTTAGATCTAATTTGGAAAAGACTTTAGCCCCAACAACCTGGTTAAACAGGTCCAGGATCAGAGGAAGCGGATAAGGGTCACGAATAGTGATACTGTTCAGCTCCCTGAAATCCAGACAAGGTCTTAAAGAACCATCTTTTTTCTTAACAAAGAAAAAACCAGCGGCAACGGGTGACTTCGAGGGTCGTATGTGTCCTTTTCTCAGACTCTCAGAGAAATAAGCATGCATAGCGATCCTCTCAGGTTGGGAAAGATTGTATAAACGAGATTTAGGCAGCTTGGCGCCTGGGATGAGATTAATAGGGCAATCGTACTCCCTGTGCGGGGGCAAATCCTGAACTCTACTCTCAGAGAAAACATCCGAAAATTCAGAGAGAAAAGATGGTACAGTCTTAGTAGCAACCTCAGAAACAGATGTCGTGAGGCAATTCTCTCTGCAAAAGTCACTCCAACCATTTATTTGCCTCGCTTGCCAATCAATGGTGGGGTTATGTTTAGTGAGTCAGGGTAGCCCCAACACTAGAGGAGTAGGCAAACCGCTAAGGACGAAACATGACACATCCTCAACATGAGCATCACTCACAATTAAACGGATATTGTGAACTATGCCCTTTAATGATTTCTGAGAAAGTGGAGCGGAATCAATAGCAAAAACAGGAATATCCCTTCCCAAAGTGCGCACCTGGAAACCATGAGTTATTGCAAATTGATTATCAATGAGATTGACAGCTGCTCCACTATCCACAAAAATCTCACAAAAAATGCTCTTGCTCTCTAGCGCCACCCTAGCAGGCAGGACAAAACAGGAACTACAAGCAAACGGAAAACCTTCAATTTCCGCCTCAACCCTGCCAATAGTAACAGACGGAACATTTTTAAAAGATTTTTTCTTGTTTGTTTCTTTATTACTCCCAGAAAACTGCCTGAATCTCCTAGAGGGACAAACATTTGCCAAATGATTTTATACCTCCACAACAAAAACAAACCCTCCCATGCGAGCTGAATCTTCTATTGTCAGAAGCAATCAACCGCATCTGCATGGGCTCCTGCTCAGAAGGGGCTGACAGCGACCGAGACCCCTGCACACAGAATGAGACCGCTGCACTGTCCTGGGACTGAGTATGACAGGAAGGAGACATCTCTCCTCTCTCTCTAAGACGCCTGTCAATACAAACGGCCTGAGACATATTAGAGTCCAAAGAAATAGGCCTCTCATGAAAGGCAAATGCATCTTTCAATCCCTCTGAAAGACCATGGCAAAATTGACTTCGGAGTGCAGCATCATTCCAACCAGTATCAGCTGCCCATCTCCGAAATTCTGAGCAGTATATCTCTGCGGATTGTTTACCCTGGCATAATAGACGTAGTCTAGACTCAGCCAGAGCAATACGATCCGGATCATCATATATCTGACCCAGGGCTAAAAAGAATTCATCCACTGAACGGAGAGGCCGTTCCCCCCTCTGGCAGCGAAAAGGCCCAAGACTGAGCGTTACCCCTGAGCAGCGATATAATGATCCCCACCCTCCGTTCCTCATCACCATAGGAATGGGGAAGAAGGCGAAAATGGAGTTTGCAAGCCTCTCTAAAACGCACAAAATTCTCACTACCCCCGGAGAACGTATCCGGGAGCGAGATCTTAGGCTCAGAACAAACTCCATGAACGCAAGCTGAACCGGTCACTTGGAGCTGAGAAAAAGTCTTATGGAGATCAGCTACCTCCAATGAAAGACCCTGGAAGCGTTCAGCCAAAAGTGAAACCGGATCCATGCTTGAGACGGTTTTGGCGGCTTATAATGTCACGGACGGTGTACAGGAAGCAAGACAAAGCAACATGCATATATGACTTAATGGATCCAAAGCTAAGGAACCAAAAGGGAGAGCCCTGCACAAGACCTAGCACTTTCCCTGGCTGCTCAGCCTATGCAAAGATACCAAAGGTGGATGGTTGCATATCCACGTACCTTGACTATATAACCCCTGAACACCCTACAATAGTGAGGGGACACGACCACCGGCTCCCTACACCAGACACGGAGGGAGTCAGGGTCACCTGGGATCCAGCAAACAGAAAATAACAGATAAATGTACAGCACTAAACTTTGCAGCAGAGTGGGAAACAGGATCAGCATGCACACACACTCCAGGAAGTTGTATAAGCCGCCCAGTAATGCATTATGGGGCGGAATTTAAAGGGATGCAATCAGTCCAACTACATGACAGCTGAGAGAGGCTAACGAGATGAGGAACTGAATACCACAACAAAGAAAACTCAAGGAGGAGGTTCTGAAAGGCTTCTGTCAGAGCTTCTCAGCTGTCTGGTTGTGACACCAACACATAAATTACATATGATGAAGAGCAATTCAAATGAAATGTAATAGGGTATTCTTTGTTTGTAGATGGATGTGTAAATGACCTGGATTTGCATATATAGCGATTATTAACGCAATTGAGACATGGATAACATCCAAGTCCCAAGTGTGTCAATGTTCGCTGCACACTGATTTTCTTGGGGCCTACATCCGCTCTGACTAAATGGTCTTTAATATTTTTATTTTTACGGTATGATAGGAGAGGAGGAAATTTGAGTTCTGGTACATCTTTGATGGACCTACTTAAAATACTCCAGTTATCCTTGAGGATACGTCCTATCTCCATACTATAACCAGAGTATGTAGACATGAACGGTATCCTCTGGATTTATGAGAGGTATTCCGATACAATACGTTTCGCACGTAGAAACTGTGAATGTGGAAGATGTTTGACTAAGCTACGAGGGTGGTTACTTTCATACCGTAAAATCGTATTCCTGTCTGTTGACTTAACATATAAGCCTGTGTTAATTAAACCGTCAACCAATTTGACATTGGTATCCAGAAATGACAATTGCGTTTTAGAATAGGAGACTGTGTATTGAAGCTCAGGGTCGATACTATTGAGATATGTATGGAACTCACCCAATTGTGGTTCGGTACCTGACCACAGGAGGAAGACGTCATCTATGTACCGCCACCACCCAATAACATATTGAAAGTGGTGGGATACATAGATAAAGTCCTCCTCCATGTGACGCATATAAATATTTGCGTACGCTGGGGCCACGTTTCACCTAAAGAATTATTAGGAACACCATACTAATACGGTGTTGGACCCCCGTTTGCCTTCAGAACTGCCTTAATTCTACGTGGCATTGATTCAACAAGGTGCTGATAGCAGTCTTTAGAAATGTTGGCCCATATTGATAGGATAGCATCTTTTTTTTTTAACAAATCTCTTTTTATTATTTCAGCATATCAAAGAGAAAGGTTTCACAATATGACAATCCATAACAGTTACAAGGCATTCGGTATCAGTATTACAGAATATGCAATACATGGAGAGAACATATCATGAATATCAGACATCCTTAGAGTAGTGTTGAACAAGGGGGATAACATAGTGAGCGGGGAGGGGAAATGAGACAGGGGGAGGGGGGGGAAGGAAGGCGCTAGAAATTAAGCAAATGACCAACCCAAAAAGGATTTGATATTTTCATAAGGTTACAATGGCACTAATGGCAGATAGAGAGAAAGGCTAAATCATTTTACTGTTCCCAACAATGTGAAGTCTTGTTACCCCTGATGGGGTGTATCAGACCCCAACTGGTTCAAAACCTCAGTATCCTTCTCCTCCAGTGCTTTTTTCCAAGGCAACCAAACCTCCAGATACTTGTTTCTATTACCTCTAGCCCAGCTCATCAATTCTTCCAACCTATGTAATTGGTGCATTCTATCATACCATAACTTAATATCAGGAGGATTGGTGTCCTTCCATTTAGTGGGGATAAGTAATTTAGCTGTGGCAATCATATGTGTAGGGAGATTGTGTTTAGAAGGGCGTAGATCAGTAGTAGGGACCCACAGCAATACTAACTCAGGGGAGAGTGTTATAGAGGTGGCACAGATCCTATTAATGGAATTTTCAACCTCCTTCCAAAATTGTGTTATTAGGGGGCAAGACCACCAAATATGAACCATGGACCCGCAATCCGCATTACATCTCCAACACTTGTCACTAGGGGAGAGACCCATGGCGAACAAGTAAGCTGGGGTTCTGTACCACCTTGTGACAGTTTTATAGGAGTTTTCTTGAAAGCGAGTGCATGTGGAAAAGCCATTGGCATGAGATAAAATATGGGAAGTTTCAGAATCCGTGAAACTTCTCCCTAAGTCTTTCTCCCATAGGCGTATGAAATATGGCTTAGTTCTGCTAGACAATTTTAACAGACTGTCATAAATGATAGACAAAGACCTCTTGAGAGGATTAGGTAATAAAGATAGGTTTTCCAACCATGTCGGATCCGAGAGCATAAAACCTGAATCCTTCTCAATTCTTTTACATGTATTTTTAAAATCCCAACTTTGAATTGGGGAAGGGAGCGTATTACCCAACTTAGCGAATATGTCCTCTAACGGTAGCATGCGGTTAGATTCCAACACCTCCCCTATTTTAATACTTCCCAGTAAGTGCCACCAGCTCTTACTAGTTCCACCCATTTTACCGAAGAGATATGGAAGGACATCTAGTGGGGTTAGTTTAGATAAATTGTTCCCTTTAGGAGGGGCCCAGGGAGAATTGCGATGACTTAAAATCATACTTTTAGTGAGCACGCTCATCCTTGGACAAAGAGAGAGAGGGGCCTCTTGTGACCATAGGATAGCATTTCTGTGTATCCCAAGCAATGTTCTCTCAATATCAAGGAAGGGGTTGTTTATTTTATCATTGACCAGAAGCGCCCACCTAGCTAATTGGATGGCTCTGTGATACAGTGCCATATCCGGCAGTGATATGCCTCCTCTATATCTCTTCTGGGAAAGGATGGAGTAAGCTAGTCTGGGTCTCCTAGTGTTCCACAAAAAGGCAGAAAATAAGCTTCTGATTTGGGCGTAATAGGAAGCTGGTATATGTATCGGAAGGGCCTGGAACATATATAGAAATTGCGGAAGGACAAATGTGGAAAGGAGGTTCTTCCTTCCAAACCACGACATATATGGTACTTTTAAAGAGGAGACAAAGGTCCTAATTTTAGAGAATAATGGGGTATAGTTAAGTTTAAAAAGTAGGTGCAAGTTGGCGGGGACATTTACCCCTAGGAACTTAATTGATGATGTGGGCCATTTGAACACAGAGGAGCGTTTAAGTGAGGATAGGACGTTATTAGATATATTAATAGGAAGGGCCTCAGATTTAGTCAAATTTATCTTAAAATTGGACACTGCACTGTATTCATCAAACAAGGACATAATGGTAGGGAGAGCTTCTTCCGGGTTGGAGATAACCAGTAATAGGTCATCTGCAAATGCTGCAGACCTATGTTGAAATTGACCTAAAGATATGCCTCGTATCTTGTCTGATTGTCTGAATTTAAGAAGGAGCATTTCCAGGCATAAAATAAAAAGAGAGGGGGAGAGGGGGCAACCTTGTCTGGTCCCGTTGTTAATGGGGAAGGCATCCGACAGGGTCCCATTAACCAGCACTTGTGCCGTAGGGCATGAGTAAAGTGAGAAAATAGCCGAGACAAAAATAGGTGGGAAACCAAATTTTTGCAAGGAGGCTCTCATGAAATCCCAGTTAACCCTGTCGAATGCCTTCTCCGCATCAGTACCCAATAATAGCATGGGTGTTCTTGTGTACTGGGAATTGTGAATCAGGTGGATCAGTCTCCAAATATTATGTTTCCCCTCTCTCCCTGGGACAAACCCCACCTGTTCTGGGTCAATAAGTTTATTAACCCCTTAAGGACCGGGCTCATTTTCACCTTAAGGACCAGGCCATTTTTTGCAAATCTGACCAGTGTCACTTTAAGTGCTGATAACTTTAAAACGCTTTGACTTATCCAGGCCATTCTGAGATTGTTTTTTCGTCACATATTGTACTTCATGACACTGGTAAAATAAAGTCAAAAAAATTAATTTTTTTGCATAATAAAATACCTAATTTACCAAAAATTTTGAAAAATTAGCAAATTTCAAAGTTTCAGTTTCTCTACTTCTGTAATACATAGTAATACCCCCAAAAATTGTGATGACTTAACATTCCCCATATGTCTACTTCATGTTTGAATTATTTTGGGAATGATATTTTATTTTTTGGGGATGTTACAAGGCTTAGAAGTTTAGAAGCAAATCTTGAAATTTTTCAGAAATTTACAAAAACCCAATTTTTAGGGACCACTACAGCTCTGAAGTCACTTTGCGAGGCTTACATAATAGAAACCGCCCAAAAATGACCCCATTCTATAAACTACACCCCTCAAGGTATTCAAAACTGATTTTACAAACTCCGTTAACCCTTTAGGTGTTGCACAAGAGTTATTGGCAAATTGGGATGAAATTTGAGAATTTCATTTTTTTGCCTAATTTTCCATTTTAACCCATTTTTTCCACTAACAAAGCAAGGGTTAACAGCCAAACAAGACTGTATCTTTATTGCCCTGACTCTGCTGTTTACAGAAACACCCAATATGTGTCCGTAAACTACTGTACGGCCACACAGCGGGGCGTAGAGTGAAAGGTGCGCCGTATGGTTTTTGGAAGCCAGATTTTGCTGGACAGTTTTTTTGACACCATGTCCCATTTGAAGCCCCCTGATGCACCCCTAGAGTAGAAACTCCATAAAGTGACCCCATCTAAGAAACTATACCCCTCAAGGTATTCAAAACTGATTTTACAAACTTCGTTAACCCTTTAGGTGTTGCACAAGAGTTATTGGCAAATTGGGATGAAATTTGAGAATTTCATTTTTTTGCCTAATTTTCCATTTTAACCCATTTTTTCCACTAACAAAGCAAGGGTTAACAGCCAAACAAGACTGTATCTTTATTGCCCTGACTCTGCTGTTTACAGAAACACCCCAAATGTGGCCGTAAACTACTGTACGGCCACACAGCGGGGCGTAGAGTGAAAGGTGCGCCGTATGGTTTTTGGAAGCCAGATTTTGCTGGACAGTTTTTTTGACACCATGTCCCATTTGAAGCCCCCCTGATGCACCCCTAGAGTAGAAACTCCAAAAAAGTGACCCCATCTAAGAAACTACGCCCCTCAAGGTATTCAAAACTGATTTTACAAACTTTGTCAACCCTTTAGGTGTTGCACAAGATTTAATGAAAAATAGAGATACAATTTCAAAATTTCACTTTTTTGGCAGATTTTCCATTTTAATATTTTTTTTCCAGTTACAAAGCAAGGGTTAACACCCAAACAAAACTCATTATTTATAGCCCTGATTATGTAGTTTACAGAAACACCCCATATGTGGTCGTAAATTGCTGTACGGGCACACAGTAGGGCGCAGAAGGAAAGGAATGCCATACGGTTTTTGGAAGGCAGATTTTGCTGGACAGTTTTTTTGACACCATGTCCCATTTGAAGCCCCCCTGATGCACCCCTAGAGTAGAAACTCCAAAAAAGTGACCCCATTTTAGAAAGTACGGAATAGGGTGGCAGTATTGTTGGTACTAGTTTAGGGTACATATGATTTTTGGTTGCTCTATATTACACTTTTTGTGCGGCAAGGTAACAAGAAATAGCTTTTTTGGCACGTTTTTTTTTTTGTTATTTACAACATTCATCTGACAGGTTAGATCATGTGGTAATTTTATAGAGCAGGTTGTCACGGACGCGGCGATACCTAATATGTATACAATTTTTTTTATTTATGTAAGTTTTATACAATAACTTCATTTTTAAAACCAAAAAATTGTTTAGTGTCTCCATAGTCTAAGAGCCATAGTTTTTACAGTTTTTGGGCGATTATCTTGATTAGGGTCTAATTTTTTGCGGGATGAGATGACGGTTTGATTGGCACTATTTTGGGGTGCATATGACTCTTTGATCGCTTGCTATTACACTTTTTGTGACGTAAGATGGCAAAAAATTGCTTTTTTTACACTTTTTTTTCCTTTTTTTTTTACGGTGCTCACCTGAGGGGTTAGGTCATGTGATAATTTTATAGAGCCGGTCGATACGGATGCAGCAATACCTAATATGTATACTTTATTTTTATTTATAAAAGTTTTACACAATTATTTTATTTTTGAAACAAAAAAAATCATGTTTTAGTGTTTCCATAGTCTAAGAGCCATAGTTTTTTCAGTTTTTGGGCGATTATCTTGAGTAGGGTCTCATTTTTTGCGGGATGCGATGACGGTTTTATTGGTACTATTTTGGCGTACATGCGACTTTTTTGATCACTTTTATTACCTTTTTTGGGAAGTAAGGTGGGCAAAATTTCAATTTTCTCATAGTTTTTATTTTTTTATTTTTATGGCGTTCACCGTGCGGGGAAAGTAACATGACCGTTTTATAGATCAGGTCGTTACGGATGCGGCGATACCTAATATGTGTAGTGTATTTTTTTATTTTTATTTTTATTCAGTGATAAATGTTTTTTTATTTTATCTTAACTTTTTTCACTTTTTTTAAAAAAAATTGGACCCAGACCCACTTGGTTCTTGAAGATCCAGTGGGTCTGATGTCTGTAAAATACAGTACAGAAACTATATAGGTTTCTGCACTGTATTTTACTTACACTGAACAGATCTATGCTTTCAGCACAGATCTGTTCAGCACCATGGACAGCAGGACGCCTGAGCAGGCGTCCTGTTGCCATGGGAACCTTCCCCGTCTGTCACAACTTCGCAGACGGGGAAGGGTGAGGACGGGGCTTCGGGGGGCTCTCTGGGGGCTCTCTCCCTCTCCCATCGGGGGGCTGCAAAGGCACAGCAGCCCCCCGATCGGAGAGGGAGGGAGCTCCTTGCGCTGTTAACCTTTTCCATACAGCGGTCCGTACGGACCGCTGCATGGAAAGGGTTAAACGGCTGACATCGCATCACCGATGTCAGCCGTTTATACCAGGGTGCCAGCAATGTGCTGGCACCCTGGTATAACCCACTAGACGCCAACGATTATGCAATGGGAGGTGGGCGGGGGATCGCGATCCCGCCTGCCGCACCGCCCGCCTCCCGCAACGCCCCCACTGCCTGCGACACCCCCCCTGCACCACCCGCCGCCATCAAATCATGCCGGGGTGCAGGGGGGGGGGGTGCGCAATATTGATTTTAGGCACTCTGAAGTTTCTGATCCCCGCGGTCAGGGACCGCGGGGATCAGAAACTGCAAAAAGCGCAGCAAACCGCAGGTCTGAATTGACCTGCGGTTTGCTGCGATCGCCGACACGGGGGGGTCAAATGACCCCCCCCCTGCATTGTTACGGGATGCCGGCTGAATGATTTCAGCCGGCGTCCCGTTCCGATTAACCCCCGCGGCGCCGGAATGCAGATTTTAAGTCAGGATGTACCGGTACGTCCTCGGTCCTTAAGGACTCGGGAAATAGGGCGTACCGGTACGTCCTCGGTCCTTAAGGGGTTAAGAAGAGGGGAAATCCTGGATGCTAGCAATTTAGACCACCACTTCAAGTCGCAATTCAATAATGAGATAGGCCTATAGCTCCCGCATTCCTCAGGGTCCTTCCCCTCTTTATGAAGGATAGTTATATGGGCCCTTAAGGCCTGAGGAGCCAGAGACGCACCCATTAACAGAGAGTTGCATAGATTTGTAAAATGGGGGAGCAACCGATCCTTGAACTTCTTGTAGTAAATGATGGGAAGGCCATCTGGACCTGGGCTCTTCCCTATGGGGATAGAGCCAAGTACCTTTTCCACCTCATTTGCAGAAAAGGGTTCAAGGAGCGCCTGCTGTTCCTCTTCTGAAAGCGTGGGAACTCTAAGTGAGGACAGAAATTTTTCTATGAGGCTGCTGTTTGGTCCTCCAGTGAGGTTCGAGCCAGTGTTTGGGTCAGAAAGATTATATAGATTGGAATAAAAAGTCTGGAACGCTTTAGCTATGAGGGGAGTGGAAGAGACCTTTGAAGAGGAATCGCATCTAATCGATGAGATGAAGGTCTTATCTCTTCTCTTCTTGATTAGGCGGGCCATCATTTTATTCCCCTTATCTCCGTGTTCATAAATTTTGCTCTTTAAGCGTAGGAGGGACTTGGTCTCTTTAATATTGAGAAGGTCTTTAACTTTCCGTCTAGGATTGTCAGAGCTTCTTTGTAAACTTCTAAGTTGGTTAATTTATGCAATTTTTCTTGCGTCTGTATCTGAGATAATAGGGATAATAGTTCCTTTGTCGATTTCCTTTTAACATATGAGCCTAATGCTATTAGTTCTCCCCTTATGTAGGCTTTATGGGCTTCCCACAGTATTGGGGTGGAGATATCAGGAGTGGCGTTATATTTGAAGTAGTTCTCTAGTTTGACCCCTAAAGCATCAAGGTGGTGTTGAGATTCCAATAATGTGGTGTTTAGCCGCCACGACCATACCTTATGTGGGAGGCACTGTAGGGACAGAGTCATATGGGTAGGCGCATGGTCCGAGACCACTATATTCCCTATTTCAGAACTCTGAACACATTGAATGTAGGAGTCCGGCACAAAAAGGTAATCTAACCTACTGTATGAGTTGTGGACGTGGGAGAAAAAAGTAAAATCTTTCTCTGTAGGGTGCAAAGTCCTCCAGACATCAATCAGGTGCAACTCCGCTAAGGCAGTCATTAATTTCACTGCTTGCTTTCTATTGTGGCTGGAGGATTTATTCGTGGGGGTGTCAAGCGAGATGTTAAAGTCTCCGCCCACTACCAGCATGCCTTCAGAGAAATCTTTGACTCTCTTAAAAGCTTTGATCAGCCATGGGATCTGGCGAGAATTGGGGGCATAGATGTTAACTATTGTGATCTTAAAATTGAAAATGGTACCTTGGATCATAAGTAGACGGCCTTCTGGGTCAGAGTAGGTTTTGACAGGGTGAAAAGGTATAGAAGAGCTTATAGCTATGGAAACTCCTCTAGAGGCAGAAGAGTGAGTGGCATGGAACCATTGGGAGTAGTTGGACTCTGGGAGATGGGGGATATGGTTATGACGGAAATGGGTTTCCTGCCATAAAACTATATCAACCCTCTGTTTATAAAGCAAGTTGATGATCTGTCTTCTCTATTGGGGGGCGTTAAGACCATTCACATTATGGGACCAAACTTTTAGGCTAGCCATTCTGCATCAATACCAATGACATTCTTAACATTTTAAGCGCCATAAGGGTAAGAATAACTAAGGTGAACCAATTTGTACAAAAAACATCAGCAATAAACCTAATGTAAGTGTGCCCAAGTAGTGTATTCTGAAGTTGAGGTGATAACGTTTCCTTGGGCCAAACCCCGCCATCCCCAGACAAGGTCCTCAGAGGGCAGGGTCACCCCGCAGAAACACCACACCCCGGCCGGAAGGGGGGGATAACCTCTGGCATCTAGACTGACTGCCTTACATCTGATTATCATTAAAGCACCTCAAATATAAACGGGTGGTAAAATCAAAAGACAAGTGTGGAGAAAAACCAAGGATCTGGAAGAATACGAAAAGCCCTTATAAGTGACAAGACTGTTGCAAATAATAAAACACAGGACACTGAGGGTGGAGTATGAAAACAAACTCAGACCCACCGACCACCTACATTGATGGTAAATGTGTCTGAAGAAATCATAGGCCTGGGAACATACCCCACCATCAGCGACACTAGGTGAGTACAGAAAAACATTCTTACATAACCTTAAGACCTAAACATGGGTCTCTGAAACAGGTATCATTATTATTATTATTAAAGGGTCGCCTAATGACCCTTAGCGGTCAACAGAACTAAGTGACCATGGGTTTGAGGAGGATAAGCGAAAGAATGCTGTACAAATTCTCATGTGACCCTCCTGTTCTTTGGAGATTTCGGCTTCTTCACCACCTGCCATGTAGGAATCTCCGGCAGGTCAGGAATACCCAGGTCTTCAGGTAAAGGCATCCAGGGTTGAACCTCCACAGGATCGATCTCCAGCTTTTCCCATGCATCCGCTAAGTCCTGCGGTGTTCTTATGATAATCTGTTGTCCCGCTTTAGAAGTGGCCAGGCCGAAGGGAAACAACCATCTCACTGGGAGCTTATGCGACCTAAGCGCTTCCGTAACAGGTTTAAGAGCTCTTCTTTTCGCTAACATGCTGGAAGCCAAATCTTGATAAAACTGTATTCGGGCACCATTGTATAAAGTCTCCTTCGATTCTCTTGCGGCCCGCAGTATAGCTGCAGTGTCCAAATAATTCAACAGTCCGCAAATAATATCCCTTGGGGGGCCATTCTCCGGCGGCTTTGACCTCAGGGCCCTGTGGGCTCTCTCAATTATAATCTGGGAGGCTTTTTCCTCTCCCACTAGAGAAGTGAAAATGGCCGTAACCGCATTAGAGATCTCTCCAGGGAGAACGGTTTCAGGGACCCCCCTTATTCGGACATTCTTTCGCCTGCTTCTATTCTCCTGATCTTCTAACTGGAGAAGAGCAGAAGTAATGTAGGAGTTGTGGCCTTGAAGGACCTTCCGGACAGCTTCCCCGTGGGAAACGAACGTTGCCTGAGCCTCTTCTAATGCAAAGACGCGCCCCCCGATCTGTTTTACCTCAGTCTTAATGTCCGAGATGTCCTTATGCAGGGGTTGTAGCGCTTTATACAGTGTCTTCTTGAAGAAGGCTCTGGACAGCGGCAAATCCACATTCTCTGCCCCTTCCGACATGGCGCATGAGCTTTCTCCATCCGAGTCTTCGGTTTGCGCGGCAGCTCTGGCACCCTCCGGCGCCATCTTGGATCTGTGTGCCGGGGAGAAACTTCTCTTTTTAAGAAAACGGTCCATCTCTGCTTGAGTGTGGCTCGATTTCTGTATGCCTAAGGCAGAGTCGCTTCTGTCCTTGGTAGTTTTCACCATCTCAAAGGGCTTTGTCACCCGTTATGCTGGAAAGGCAGCGGCGTCTGTGAGGAGCTCTGAGACTAAGCGGCCATCTCAGCTCACGGCTAGCTCCGCCCCTCGATAGGATAGCATCTTGCAGTTGATGGAGATTTGAGGGATGCACATCCAGGGCACGAAGCTCCTGTTCCTCCACATCCCAAAGATGCTCTATTGGGTTGAGATCTGGTGACTGTGGGGGCCATTTTAGTAAAGTGAACTTATTGTCATGTTCAAGAAACCAATTTGAAATGATTTGAGCTTTGTGACATGGTGCATTACCCTGCTGGAAGTAGCCATCGGAGGATGGGTACATGGTGGTCATGAAGGGATGGACATGGTCAGAAACAATGCTCAGGTATCCCGTGGCATTTA
The DNA here is from genome assembly GCF_014858855.1 of Bufo gargarizans. Classification (NCBI taxonomy): domain Eukaryota; kingdom Metazoa; phylum Chordata; class Amphibia; order Anura; family Bufonidae; genus Bufo; species Bufo gargarizans. The sequence continues at coordinate 116,246,041 of NC_058080.1, forward strand.
AACGATGGCCAATTGGCACTAACGGGCCTAAAGTGTGCCCAGAAAACATCCTCCACACCATTACATCACCACCACCAGCCTGCACAGTGGTAACAAGGCATGATAACTACATGTTCTCATTCTGTTTACGCCAAAATCGGACTCTACCATTTGAATGTCTCAACAGAAATTGAGACTCATCAGACCAGGCAACATTTTTCCAGTCTTCAACAGTCCAATTTTGGTGAGCTCATGCAAATTGTAGCCTCTTATTCCTATTTGTAGTGGAGATGAGTGGTACCCGGTGGGGTCTTCTGCGGTTGTAGACCACCTTTCTTTCCCATTCTGACATTCAGTTTGGAGTTCAGGAGATTGTCTTGACCAGGACCACAACCCTACATGCATTGAAGCAACTGCCATGAGATTGGTTGACTAGATAATTACATTAATGAGAAATAGAACAGGTGTTCCTAATAATTCTTTAGGTAATTCTTTACCTAAAGTTTGGACATACCTTCTCATTCAAAGAGTCTTCTTTATTTTCATCACTATGAAAATTGTAGATTCACACTGAAGGCATCAAAACTATGAATTAACACATGTAGAATTATATACATAACAAAAAAGTGTGAAACAACTGAAAATATGTCATATTCGAGGTTCTTCAAAGTAGCCACCTTTTGCTTTGATTACTGCTTTTCACACTCTTGGCGAGCTTCAAGAGGTAGTCACCTGAAATGGTCTTCCAACAGTCTTGAAGGAGTTCACAGAGATGCTTAGCACTTGTTGGCCCTTTTGCCTTCACTCTGCGGTCCAGCTCACCCCAAACCATCTTAATTGGGTTCAGGTCTGGTGACTGTGGAGGCCAGGTCATCTGGCGCAGCACCCCATCACTCTCCTTCATGGTCAAATAGCCCTTACACAGCCTGGAGGTGTGTTTAGGATCATTGTCCTGTTGAAAAATAAATGATGGTCCAACTAAACGCGAACCGGATGGAATAGCATGCCGCTGCAAAATGCTGTGGTAGCCATGCTGGTTTAGTATGCCTTCAATTTTGAATAAATCCCCAACAGTGTCACCAGCAAAGCACCCCCACACCATCACACCTCCTCCTCCATGCTTCACGGTGGGAACCAGGCATGTAGAGTCCATCCGTTCACCTTTTCTGCGTCGCACAAAGACATGGTGGTTGGAACCAAAGATCTCAAATTTGGACTCATCAGACCAAAGCACAGATTTCCACTGGGCTAATGTCCATTCCTTGTGTTCTTTGGCCCAAACAAGTCTCTTCTGCTTGTTGCCTGTCCTTAGCAGTGGTTTCCTAGCAGATATTCTACCATCAAGGCCTGATTCACACAGTCTCCTCTTAACAGTTGTTCTAGAGATGTGTCTGCTGCTAGAACTCTGTGTGGCATTGATCTGGTCTCTAATCTGAGCTGCTGTTAACCTGCGATTTCTGAGGCTGGTGACTCGGATAAACTTATCCTCCGTAGCAGAGGTGACTCTTTGTCTTCCTTTCCTGGGGCGGTCCGCATGTGAGACAGTTTCTTTGTAGCGCTTGATGGTTTTTGTGACTGCACTTGGGGACACTTTCAAAGTATTACCAATTTTTCGGACTGACTGACCTTCATTTCTTAAAGTAAAGATGGCCACTAGTCATGAAAATAAAGAAAACTCTCTGTACTGTATATATATATATATATATATATATATATATATGGGAGGTATTATCTCCCCCTAGTGGTAGGCTCAGAGTAATGCAATCTAAATACACCTGTAAGCTGGAATTATTCATAAAGATGCATTGCAGTACAAAACAGACTATACAAAGCAATAACTCAACAACTTTGCAGTACCCACGAGGGTAGTGGGACACTGCATGCACTATACAGAATTGTTCACATGTGGTGGTTAAGGTAGGAGTTAAAACCGCATTAAAACTACTCTTGAAAAAAATATGTTTTGTTAGAATTTTAAAAGTGGCTGCATTTTTTGCATGTGAAACATTGATTTTGAATGGTTCACCTTGAAAATATGCAATTGCTTTAAAAATTGTGGCAAAAAATGATTTTTTTTCAATGATGCAATTTTGATGCTGGTTTAACTTCATCTCACCCACTACATAGAGATATACCCTATAACAAACACTGCACAGTGAAAGAAAGTGGACTGAACCTGTAAACACCACTATATGCAAATGGTGGTCCCTCTCATTTATGGGAGAGAGAAATGTGGAAACAGCTAAACAAGAGGTAGTATTGGATTCTCACAAATTAGTCAATTCTGTAAGAAATGTAGTGGTGTTATAGTTACAGTATGTCCTTCGTTCCTACATGCTTTCATTTCTCTCTCCCCAACATTGCCAAGTATTCACAGCACCACATACAATCATGATAAAGAGCAATGTTATTGACAGATTATGCCACTTGTTACAAAACACAGTACCCTTGTGTTCTATATATAGGGAAGCCAAACAACTTCCATATACAGTGCTGACTAGGGATGAGCAAACGCGTGGATGCTCAGGTTCGATGGGTTAGGTTTGAGTACCCAAAATTGACCCCGAACCCATAGAAGTCAATGGGAACTCGAACTTTGGTGCTGTAAAATGGCTGTAAAAAAAGTCATAGAAAGGGCTAGAGGGCTGCTACAGGATGCAAAATTGGGGAAAGAGCAGAACAATTGCCCTGCAAACAAATGTGGATAGGAAAATGACTTAAAATAATATAGAATAGAAAAAAAAAATCTAAAATAATAATCTTGAACAAAGAGGCAAAGGTCCAAATGGAGTAGGAAGCAGTGGATGTGGCGGTGTAGGTGGAACAGGCAGAGGAAGTCAAGGAAGAAGCCAAAACTGTTTTTGTGTTTTTATTTCATTTTACTTGCCTGTTAATTATATGTGTGACCTATAGCCATACTTTTGGATGAGGCCGGTATACTTCTCTACTCTGTCAATATAACAAATAATAATCTTGAACCAGGAGGTGGAGGTCCAAGTGGAGGAGGAAGTGGACATGGCAGTGTAAGTGGAAAACGTGGAGGAGGAGGTAGCTAACACTTTTTTGGTTGAGAGGAGCTAAAACATTGGGAAATGGCAAATAGAACAAACTGCCCTGGAGTATAACAATGGCTGGGTGCGGCCAATATACTTCTCTACTCTGCCCAAGGTATGGACAAGTCCTGTGGGATCCATGCCTGGTTCATTTTATTGAAAGTGAGCTTGTCCACGTTGGCTGTGGACAGGCGGATGCTCCTGTCCATGATCACACTTCCTGCCATGCTAAACACACATTCCAAGAAAACACTTGCTGCAGGGCAGGCCAGCACCTCCAGGGCATAACTGGCAAGCTCAGGTGTCAAATTTGGAGACCCAGAAGTTAAATAGGGCAGACCCATCAGTCTCTACATGAAGATGTATGCACACATTCTTCCACCATGTTGCTGAAACGCTGCCTCCTGCTACGATGATCCATATGAGATAGTGAAGCAGCATATTGTGTATTGAGCGGCCCCGTGTATGTTTGGGTTTGACGGGTTCGGTTGAACTTTGTTTCAAAGTTCGGTTTAGGCCTCGAACTTGACCCCGGACAATGAACCCCATTGAAGTCAAAGGGGACCTGAACTTTGGGGCACATAAATGGCTGTACAAAAGTCATAGAAAGGGCTAGAGGGCTGAAAAGGGATCCAAAATGGGGGTAAGAGCAGTGCAATTGCCCTGCAAACAAATGTGAATCGGGAAATTATTTAAAATAACATAAAATATATAAAAATAATAATCTTGAACCAAGCAGAGGTCAAAGTGAAGGAGGTAGTTAAAGAGGCTGTAGAAGTGTGCAAACTGACGGCCCACATTTTCTGCAGCAGCTCTAACATATCAGGGTAATTTTTCAGAAGGAAGACAACACTGTTTTTGTGTTTATTTTTTATTGGTCTGCCAAATATGTGTGACCTTCAGCCATTTTTTGGGGTGCGGCCCCAAGATGTGGAGGTCCGAGTGAAAGAGGAGGCAGATGTGGTAGTGTAGGTGGAAGAGCTGGAGGAGGTAGCAAACTTTTTTTTTTAATTTTGGTTTTAATATTTTTTCTTACATTTTTTGGTTTTTGTTTGTAGAGGCCCCAAAACATTGGGAAATGGCAGAGAACACACTAACTGTGCTAAAGTATAACAATAGTTGGATGCGGTCGGTATACTTATCTACTCTGCCAATATTAGACATAATAATCTTAAACCAGGAGATTGCAGACCCAGTAGAGAAGGAGGACGCCAACAATTTTTTTTTTTGTTGTTGTTGTTTGGTTTGAGAATTCACAAACTGTGCTGGAGTATAACAATGGGTGGTGGTGGCCAGTATACCTCTCTACTCTGCCTAAGTTACTGTAGGGATTTCCTATGGTAGGCAGGGTAAGCGGACGCAATACAGAGGCAAAACCACGGTTGAAAAGCAAGTCAGTATTTATTCACACAAAAAGGCAGAAAAGAAACACAATTCTTGGCAGGGCCCTGGTGTTAATTCACACCACAGGAATCCTTGTGTTAATTCCACAGAACTCAAAAACACGTCACCTGGCAGTCCACAGCAGGCTTTAGGGCACCTGGCTTCCAGCTGGCAGCTCTCCTGCAGCTCTCAGCCTTGCAGTATGGCAGAACTCCTCAGCTCCCAAAACACAGAGCTCCACTATCATTTGCAGGTTCATTCCACACCCAACTGAGCTGCTGGCTGGGCTTTTAAACCCTAGCCCAAAACCTGGCCTGGATGTGGGGAACAGCCACCCACCCTGCTCTTTGGCTGCTCTCAATAAGAACCGGCACGGATTGGCTTCACAGCCACACTAAGTAAAACCGTGTCAGCGAGCACTAGCTGCCGCTGACACACAAAATTACCGGTTCTTATCTCACTGAGGCCAGGAACCTCGGTGACACGTAAATTCCGTCAATGATGGACTACTGCGCCTTCCTACAGTACAGACAAGTCAAGTGGGATGCATGTCTGGTTCATTTTAATAAACGTGAGTGTGTCCACATTGGCTATGGACAGGCGTATGTGCCTGTCCTTGATCACCCCCCCCCCCTTTCATGCTTAACACACGTTCGGACAATGCACTTGCCACAGGGCAGGTCAGCACCTCCAAGGCGTAAAGGGAAAGCTCAGGTCATGTGCCCATTTTGGAGACCCAGAATTTAAGAGGGGGAGACCCTTCAGTCAGTACGTGTGCACACATTCTGTTCCACCATGTTTCTGAAATGCTGCCTCCTGCTAAGGTGGTCCATATCAGATGGTGGTGCTAGATGTTGTAGAGTGCTGTCAAAGCCTTTTCACATTTTGGGCATGCTAACCCTCCCTTTTTAGATGCTGGTGGTGCCCCAGCTGCATAGGCAACTTCTTCCTTCTCATGCTTCCAATAAGCCCCCGCTGTCTGGTGGGAACGCCATCAGTAGCGGGTCTACCAGCATGCACTTGTACTTGCGCATCTTCCGATCACACTTCAGTGACAGAAGTAAGAACAGCACATTGTCTTTGTAGAGAAGAATCAGCAGGGCAGCCACCCAGTAATTAGCACTGGTAACAATGAGGGCAACTCTGTGGTCATTGCACAGGCACTGCAGCATGTAGTCACTCATGCATGGCAGGCGGCCCAGTGGCAACAACGGGCTGTCTTCGGTGGGAGGTGTATTGTCTGTGTCTTCTGTATCCCCTCAGCCACACTCCATTTATGACCGTGAGATCATTTGGGTGCCACCCTGCTGTGAACGTGGATCCTTGTCCTCATTATCATCATAATCCTCCTCATCCTCCAAACCTGGGCCCTGGTTGGACAGCTGTGTACCTGGCCGCTCTTGGTGCAGAAACCCACCTTCTGAGCCACTTGTGGATGACTGGCCTGATCACCATGGGAATGATCCCTGTTCCTCCTTCACTTCCTCCTGTGCCACATATAATCGTCTGAAGCATTTTTTCAAGGAGACATAGAAGTAGGATAGTAACGCTTATGACGGCATCGACCATGTTGTTGGAGTACTAGAAACAGCGCAACACGGCACATACATCCCACATGGAGGCCCACTCATTGATGGTGAAGTGGTGCTTTTCTGCAGAGAGACTCACCTGTGTGTGATGCAGCTGAAAGTGCACTATCACTTGCTGCTTCTCGCACCTTGTGGGTACATCGCATGTGAGATGGTGAGCAGTAAGGCAGAAGTTATGCTATAGCGCAGCTAGGCAAGCAGCAGTAGGGTGAGAAGTCTAAAAGTGCAAACTGATGACTCAAATTTTCTGCATCAGCTCTGACATACAGTATCAGGGTAATTTTTCAGAAACCTCTGCACTACCAATTTCAGCACATAATCCAGGAAAGGGATGTGAGTCAAACTGACTAGAGCTGCTACAAGATTTTGCCTGTTACCACACACCACAAGGCCATTGTTGAGACTCACTGGCACCAGCCACTCATCGGTCTGTTCTTCCATGCCAGTACACAGCTCCTGTGTGGTGTGAATTTTCCCCCCAAACAGAGGAGTTTCAGAATAGCCTGCTGTAGTTTCCCCTTATCTGTGCTGAAGTTGGTGGTGCAGATGACCAGTTAAGGAGGAAGTGAAGTAGGAGGAGGCAAAAGAAAGTACCGAGAAACATCCAGTAATCCGCGGAGATGGTAGGACAGGCACCAAACCACTTTCTACCTCTGGCCAAACCGCCACTACTTTTATCCAGTGGGCAGTTAGGGAGATATAAAACTTCCTTGTCAGTGCTTACTGGTCCACATATTTTTTCTGCCACTTGTTCATGCAGGGCAGGAATGGTCTGCCTGGAAAAGTAGTGGTGGTTGGTGTCTACTCAACTGTAACTCGTGCATTGTATTAAGATGCCTGGTCATGCAGTTGGTGCTCAGGTTTAGAACATTTATCCCTCATTTCAGGCTCTAACTGCACAGCGTGCAAACCACCAGTGTCTTGTCGTCAGCATATTTCTTGACCAACTGCCACACCAGGTAACCAGGGAACTCCTTTGAGCTGGCTTTGGTGTGCTCTGTCCCTCGGTGCGATGGGCAGTAGCAGGCATACTAGCTAGGGGCCAGCTACTGTGCCTTTGCACCCTGCTCCTTCTTTTGATGTGTGGCTCTCACATGTCATTTTGACCTTTGCACACATCATTTGAATGTCCTTGATTCCATGTGAGGTCTAGGACCTCATCATCCTCCACATCATCTTCCACCAACTACTCACCCCTGCCCTCCTTGCTGGTCTGCACACTGCAGAAAGCCTCAGTAGTTGACACCTGTGGTTGGTCAACATCATAATCAGAGACATGCCATCCTCCCATGTCCTCATCCTGAAACGTAAGTGGTTGGGAATCTGTGCACTCAATCTCTGCCACTTATGGGGCAGGGCTAGGTGGATGGCACATAGAACCCCCACCAGCAGAGTCATCAAGAAAGCATAAGCGACTGCTGCATTACTGCTGCACGGGCTCAGACTGTTTGGCTGATTTGCAAGGGGTTGAAATGGAAGACAGTATTTCGTTGTCATTGGTGCAAAGCAGTTGTATTGCACCCCAGAAAATGGCTATAGGTCACCGGCAGAATTAACAGCCAGATTAAGTATTGCATTTCTGTGTCACTGGTGCAAAGGTGCTGTATTGCACCCATAAAAAAAAGCCTACTTGTCACCTGCAGAGTTATCAGGCAGATTACAAGCCTAACACTTTCCCTCACTTTCACCAAGCTTTATTTATCACCTGAAATCCGAACCGTGTTCGGGTGCCCGGTCCGGGTTCGCTCATCCCTAGTCATGGTGTCATTAATATTATATCATGGGACAGCAAAGGTTTAAAATAGGTTTTCTTTTTATCTTTATTTAGGTAATTGTTCTTCTAGCAGAATAAAAATAAAGCAGAATAAAAATGAATAAAGAAAAAATGTATGGGATCGCTCTCTCACAGGGCATCGGCAATGACAGACTTCTCATCAAACAAGGAGTTTCCAAGCCCGAACAGCGCTTTATTGTGTCACTTTAAGCAGTACAGATGATCTTTCAGTTATAACATCACTGGGTGAGGTTCCAGCAACAGCAAACATAAATACTAAATACTAACCTAATCTAACCTCTAAGTCCCTGTTCACACGTGGGGATTGATCTGGCTTCACTCAGCCTCTCCGTCTGCCTGTTGCCAAACTTTAAATCATGCAGGTCTGTTCTCTGGGGGAGATCTTTCCCCAGACTTCTCCCTACACTGAGGATTGCTGATGACTTTTAAATGAAAATCATGGGCATGGGCCACCTGTGAAAACCCAGAGTGGATCGTGGGGACTAAGCACCCACCCAGCTCTATGCTTATTCCCAAAAAAGCCGAACCCGGATTAGCTGAAACCAGCTATCTATCCTAGTGGACACACTAGCTACTGGCTTTTACTCCACCAAGGCTGGGCACCTTGGTGACACGTCTCAGGGGAAACACGGCAAACCATGATATGCATCTCCTCTAATAAGTTTCCTGCACCATTCTAGGAGACATATACCTTCCTTCATATATGAGGCCTGTCACTAGATCACAATAAATAATAAAATACAGAGCAAAAGGTAAATAGAGACAAACATTTCCAGTGTGCCTAAGCACTTAATGCACTCTAGTGCTCTTTACTTTACTTATATCTCTATCGTACAATACTATAGAACCTCTATGGTCACTGTAAAGCTCACTGTCTGATTTTACATTGTATCAAAAGCAGCAGCACTGTTAAGGTAAGAACATTATCAAGCAAATAACTGACATTCCTAGCATGATTGTAAAGAGCCTCAATGTAGATTCTGTCCACATGGTGGTGTTTCTAGACTGCTTCCAGAACAGTGTCTGTGCTTGCAATATTTCTCATCTAAACAGTGAGACGCGAATCAATACAACGTGACATGCTGTCATATTTTGTTTCTACAAAAAAAAAATGCTGTTGTTTTCACACTTCACATGGTTTTAAAATGTCAGAGGTAAACACAATTATTAAGCATCCATTTTAATAAATAATCTTTTTGTGCATTGGCTATGTACAGTAATACAGATTTTTATTAGATAATGATTTATAACTGACAAATGCAGAGATCATAGTCGGGATCACTATCCTTTTTTAACTATAAATGTTGCAGTATTGGGTAAACTGTGCTGAATACAGTACTTTGTGTTCCACCTTGTGATACTCCTTTTTGAAGGTACATTACAAGAGTTTTTATGCAATGTTATATCAATGATATAATACATTCAAACCTTATTAAAGAGCCCAGCAATGATATTTAAACACCAGAGGTGAGTGAAGAATTGCAAAATTTGTTCTGGCTGCTTCACTGAATTTTACCAAAAACTTTGCTTTGTAACAAATTTATTTGTCACAAAGGGCATTTCTTTATAAGTAGTGGGTTCAATTACAGGGAGCAGTGATTGTGCCCCCCCACTGTCATTTTACCTCTCAGATGCCACTTTCATAGCTGATTGCGGCATCTGATAGCAATAAAAGTGTAAAATTAAGTAAATAAGTAAAAAAAAATAATAATCAAACTGCCATCTTGTTTGAAGAACTAGCACAAAATCTTTTGCAGTCCCTGATGGCGTCATCACGTTGGCCGACATAGAGAAATCATACATCACCGCGCATGGGATTTCATGCAAGTTTTTCAATCAAGGTGGCAGCGACTGGCCCATTGCGAGCCAATGGATAAGGTAAGTATTATTAACTATTTCAGGGAAAATCGATTTGCTAGCATAAAGCATGAGGAAATTCGGATTTGCTGCAAATCAAATTTTCCCTGAAACTTTGGTTCACTCAACACTATTTAACACCATAAATTAATTAGGGCAACACTAGCCATCACTTTGAAAAGTGCATATCTACAAAAATTCTGAACAGTGCTGATGGTTTGGCACTTGAAAGGTGGAAATTATTTGTAGGGCTTGATTATCCTTCATTATCTCTTGTACCATCAGAGTTAGTGCCAGCTGCTTGTGGGAGTGATTTAGGGCCGTTTTTCGGTATGACTTTTCGCTGATGATACTGCTCCATGTTACGGTTACTTATGGTGTGAGATGTGCTTGTACTCCTTATAATTCCTGTCCTGCTAGGTTAAGCGTTCTTTTCTGTGGGTCCACATCTGTTTAACGTATAACTTTGTTACGTCTGCTATATGCATTATGTTCCTGAGTTCTGGGTCAGTTTTGGAATGTCTCTTGAGAGTTATGACCTGCCCTGGTTGTGTAATCATGGGTTTCATGTCTATTCTATGCATTCTATATTCTCTGTTTGCTTGACCGTGTCTATGTATTGGATAGAGCTTATTTGTCTTTCTGTGTGTGGTGGTTTTGGTCTGTATTTCTATTACCGCCTTGTACTGTTGTGAGAGTGTGAACATTTTGTGCTTCCTTCCAGAGAAATGTCTTGGTCACTCTTGTGCATTCTGTGTCTGCTCATCAGTATACCTAGCTCTTACTCTTCCTGCAGCTTTACGAGCGTGGTCAGGTTCCAGCAGCTCTTACTGAGCGTGAACAGGTATCTAGAGCTCTTACTGAGTGTGATTGGATTCCTCCAGCACCTACTGAGTGTGATCTGGTTCCTGTGTCTGTCTTCATTTAGCTCCTAGTCTGTTTGTCCACCAGTGCTCTGTGTTTTTTCGTTTGCCTGTATTATGTGTTTACTTTGGATTTGTCTGTATTCTACCTGGTTCTGAATTGTGACATGCATGTGTCTCTGGTGTTTTCACCAGTGTCTCTGACCCCAGTAGGGCAGCTGCCAAGTACACCAGATCCATCCCAGAAGGTAGCAGTCTGGTCGCTGCCTACTGTTTGGCATAACATGAAACTGGATGTTAATAGACATATCTATAACACTGACTTTAGCATTTTTTTTTTCTATTTCTTTAGGGTATTCAAGTGTCTCTAAAAAATCCTCATGCTCTAGGTATGGAGTTTAGTGATGCTCAGGCATGACTAATAACAAGAATGTAGCCACAAATGGCAGCAGTCAAGTGTAAGTTTTGATTCATGTTGCCAATTCCTATCATGTGCAAAAATTTTTGTACTAAGTGGAGTACAGTGAATACATTTAAAGTCATGCAGTTCAGTAATATTATTTTAGAATAAATTGTGAACATCACAGGATTTTATGGAAACTGCTGGATAAATAAGCAATATTGTCCAGTTTTCCCTCGGAGCTTAATGCAATATCCACAAGAATATAAGTTCACCAGCATCAAAACATATCAATTGACACAATGATTTTCAATTGTACAGGAAAAAGACCCCTATGTGGGTCAATATGCAGTGTATTATAGGTAGTGGTGACATTAAAGGGTACACTATTGTCACTGAATCTATTTCTATAACTTTACATTATTATACATCAATGAATTTTTTTTTAAATTAATTATTAAATATAGTATTAGCCTAGCTAAAAATAGGAATAATATTACCATTGCTGATATTAGTAGCAGTACTAATGATTACAAAAGAATCTGTTGCCATTGTAGAAGTTGTAGCAGTCGTAGACACATTAGTAATAATAGGAGTACTGTGGTTGTATGAAAAATTAGAACTGTAAACCAGCTTCTGGCTTTACTATAGAATAAGTGTAGATAACGCTGTCCTACATTATAGAATTGAAACCACTTGTTAGCCTTCTTCATTTCATCAACCCACAAATTTTTTTGGGGGAAAACTCAGCTACCTACCTAGGTCTGGTACTCTTGTTGGTCCTAGATCCCTGCACAGCTCCCCTCTATCTTCTCTTTGGCCAGTCAGTTTTCTTCTTAGGCCCATATGCAGTAATAATACTGTAAATTATTGGTGAAATGTGCAGTATGTCTTGATCATGGTACTCTTTAAATTCATAATTTTAATTTTTCTGAACTTTGACTTCATCCAATGCATCTGATCAGTTGTGCTATTTTTGTGCTGCTGATAACTAAGTTGGATATCATGGACATCTCACTGATATGTCATTCCAGCATGAGTAAACGCCCATCCTCTATTTTGAACAAGTTGTCAGGAGTTTGCCTTAGAAACTGAAGCTTCATGAAGTCAACTTCTTCTTGTAAATACTCTTGGAGGTAATATCGGTGACCATGCTCCTCATTTGATCTAAAACAATCCTGGGTGACATCAGTAGTTTCACCATTTTCTTCCTAGTTCCTTAAGGAATTTTGCACGAGGTGATGATCGGTACAATTGAGGAATGAGTCATTTCTTGGGGTAGGGAACATTTCAAAAATGACCCTTTAGATGCGCAGATTATCGTTCACAAAATCATAATTTCGATCGCATAGTCCATCGTTTGTAAAGCAGACTGTTGCCTTTGAGTGGCGCTCAATAAACGATTCCTGTTTACACATATGAAATCATTAAGGTCCAATTATGATTTTTGCGCCCACGATGAGAAATCTACCGATTAAAAGTTGTTGCTCTATCATTCATTGCTTTTACATTGCTCAATAATCATGCAGCTTCTCTCTACTAATGATAAATTACACGATAATCAGACTGTGTAAAGGTACCTTTAGTATGTGACCTAACCTTTCAATTATTGTGGGAGTCATTTCAACATATTAGATACTGCTAAAATTGATTAAAATGTCATCCATATACTTTTGATCTAACATTTATAAATCATATTTGACTAGCTTTTGATTGTTAAGACAATATTCATTTGATTCTGATTTAGGGTTGATTTATGGATTTTACACGTATGACCTACATCCTGGTGTATTTTTAACAAATTAATTGGAACTAATAAGAAAATAGATTACTTGACAGCAAATAGTTAACTACTTTACTTTTAAGATTTTAAGACATCACTGCTAGAGTACAGTCAATCAAAGACTGAAATTGGCTACCCATGAGTTAGAACATGCATATTCCCTTCTTCATAAGGGATTTTAGCTCATTTGTCATTTTGCCAGATTAATACCAGAGAGCTACAGACTATAGCTTTTATTTTTTCATACTGTGATTTCCTAAAGGGCACTTATGGGACTGTTAAAATCGAATCTGTAAGCTCTTGCATTTAACTTTGCAAATCAGTGTGAGAAGTGCATAAATTATTATAATCATTATTATCAGCCACGGCTTAAAAACATCTGGAACGCAGCTTGTTTTATCATATCATACTGTTTTATTGTATTACACACTGACATAATTTTTATGTAAATTTGTGAATCTTTGTTAATGTTTCAATGCCAAATCCAGTCTGCATGGTGAGAACTCCTAGGCAGATTGATTAGCAGCAAGTGGTTTATGGCTATAGCAACATAAATTTGCAAAACTCTAGGTTCAGCAGCCGTATGGTTTATGACTGTTGTCTAGCCCCAGCTGGAAATAGCTCTTAACCTACAGTACACAAACCATAAGGGAAATGCATTGGTTCACTGGGCAAACAATATTTTATATGTAATTTTGTTTCCTTACTTATTTTCAAAAGGTTTGCTTTCCTATAAAATAAATTGATACAGTGTAAGGACTTTTACAATTTAACTTCATTTGTTTTTCATCCTTAGTTCATATTTTAGTTTTAGGATAAAAATGATTTTCTTTGCATATTCAGCTCGGAGTTCTGGTTAGCACTATGCTGTTCAGGCATGAGGCTTCCTGACTTTCTGAGTTGGTGCCGGAAGGTGTTAACTAGGATTAGGAAGGTCAGCTGCTAGAAAATAGAATGGGGGGGGGGTCAAGGAGGTGACAAATCACAGGATCTGCTGTGGACTTTGCACTACTTTATTGTATCTTTTAAATTATTCACAATAAATGGTGAATACAAAACTTGCTAGCACCTCCAGACATTCACATGTCACAGTCCAACAGTTTCTGGATTTAGATGCTGGGGATTAGTGTTGAGCGCGAATATTCGAAAAGCAGGGAACAATATTCTCGAATATCGCAACTTTGAGAATTCGCAAATATTTCGAATATAGTGATATATATTAGTTTTTCGTATATTTGTCATTTTTTTCCATCTGAAGTCATGATTCCTCGTGCTTCTTGCTTGGCCCTCAAGCAACTTAAGCAGGGAGGAATCATGACTTCAGATGGAATAAAATGATGAATAGTCTGAAAAACAAATGTATAGCACTATATTATATATAGTGCTATATACTACTCTTTTAGAATATTTGTCATTTTTTTTCCATCTGAAGTCATGATTCTTCCCTGCTTAAATTGCTTGTGGGCCAATCATGTGTTTAGATTAAATAAATGATAAATATTCTAAAAAGGAATTTATAGCACTATATTCTATAGTGCTATATATTAGTTTTTGACCCACGCCTGTATTGATCGCGTAATATTTGCATATTGCTCAATCAATACATATCCAATTTTCAAGTAAAAATAAAAGAATGTAGAATATAACAAATATTCAAATTCACAAATATTCTACAAAATATTTGTGAAATATCGCAAATTCGAATATTGCCCCTGCCACTCATCACTACAGGTGATGACTGTTCATTAAATGGGTTTTCTGAGATTTTGCCATTGATGACCGATCCTCCGGATAGGAAATCAATATCAGATTGGCGTGGGTTTGGCTCTCAACAGCCACACCGATCACTAGTTTGAATAAATTGCAGTCCTATGTTAGTGCCACTACCATCTCCTAGGCCAGTGACATCACCTTCATTAGTCATATGGTCTAACCACAGATGCTATCCAATGGCTTGTTAAGCTGCGAGGAGGCTGTAAAACTCACGCAGCCTCCTCAAACAGCTGATTGGTGGGGTTCTTGGGAGTCCTGAGGATAGATTATCAATATCAGAATATTGAGAAACTCTTTTAATTATGAGTATCAATAAAACGGTCAAAGCTATGGCCAACCTCTACGCTGTACAATAAATTAATATATATATATATATATATATATATATATATATATCCTTTTTAAATGTATAATTTTTAAATATATAGTTTTTAAACAGAAATACTTTGGATTTTGTTTACTACTCCCTGCAGTCTGTGGGGTCAAATCACAACACATATGATTCATTTTCTATACATCCATAATGTATGCTCCTTTGTTTACAAAGTTTTTTGTGCTGTCCACACAGAGGTCCTGTCCATAAAAGGGCTGCTGGTGGAGAGTCATGTGGCCAGACATCTCCATGTGATGTCTCCTCCATTCAGATAAACTGCACCTGCACTCTGCATATCACTGTTGGGAGTTTAGAGCAGTGTGTTTGAATAGAGGAGAATAAGGCCTCTTGAACACAAGCGATACAGATTGTGTCAGGATCTCTTCAGGAAAAAAAACTGATGGTTTGTCCCTCAAGTTGAATCAGTTTTTTCTTCAATTGTGTTCAATGTGCATGTTTTTCTTTTTCAAACTGAATTGTATCCAGAATGACAATCTACATCTCTTAGTAACCAAGTTAAAAAAGCACTGCATCTCAATGCCTTCCATCTTTCAGACAAGCCCCCTTCACTTCTTTGGAGGCAAAGCTGTGTGAAAAATGCACACTATAAAACATACTGCAATTTTTTTCTTAATACAGAGATGAAATGAATGGATCCGGATGCAGTCAGGATTTAGTCTGGATGCTACGTGTTTAGTACACGCATAACATTTGGAGAGGAAACTGGCTTATGTGAAAGAGCCCTTTAGTGATGTTTCACATGACCCACCATCAGTGGCCACCTTGTGGTCAGGACCTCTATGCGGGCAGGACAGAATATTTGCCTAACAAGGGGGCATGATTTGCAAAATAAAGTAAGCAGCTCAGATTATCAACAAAGAATATATTAGTAAGTACCATACCATCCTCTTACTTACACATTGGTCACAAATAGACAGAAAGTGATTGTGACGGTCTGAATATGAGTTACCGTCTGTCATTCCCTTATTCCCAAGAAATAATATCGCCAAGAATCCACAGAGTAAAATATTGCTGGTGTCAAATAATAATCCACACAGGAGCCAAAGTCGTTCCCTGATTTTCCTGTTGATCGGTAGTTCTGTCTCCCGACCGGTCGGTGTTGCCGCAGCCAAGTTCTCCCGATCTAGCTCCATTAATTCAGCAATTATGACCCTCTTGACTTTGTTGCTGGCAATCCTTCCACAAACTCCCAACAGTTCCTTTAGTGTGCCGCGCTTGAGCTTTGTGTACCAGCCTTTCATTCACCGTACAGCAGTGCCTTCCTTGGATTCTCAGTGCAGGGAAAAGGGATGATTCCACCGCTGCCTCCAGTTGTGACGGTCTGAATATGAGTTACCGTCGGTCATTCCCTTATTCTCATGAAATAATATAAACCAAGAATCCACAGAGCAAAATATCGCTGGTGTTGCATAATAATCCACATAGGAGCCAAAGCTTCATGCTGGAACAAAACACGTTTAATGGAAAACAAGGGCATTCAATTTAAACAGCATCAAACTCCTCCTCTGAGCCAGCGAGACAATGGAGTATTGGAAACTCAATTTACAAAACATGGGCTTGGTCACATGGCTTACAAGTAATCACTGTGTCTTTTCCAAGACAATGGCCAAAGTGTTATCTCGTGTATTTTCATTAAGTAGATCAGTCTTGTGGTTAGAAGCAGACAGAGTGTCTGGAAGTGTGCATACACATGTCCTTAATACATAAATATGTCTACGTCCATTGTTGAGGATTAAGTAACAGGGAGGTAAAATAACTGAACAGTTACTGGGGAGTTCTTCACAGTAATCAATCCGGTTAAAGGGTTTCTGTCACCAGAATTAACCCTATTAAGCTAGCTGACATTAGCAATGTGCTAATGTCAGCTGAACCTAACTAGACTATTCCTACTTTTATCTATGCCCCCGTTACTCCAGAAATATCTTTTACAATATGCTAATTAGCCTCTAGGTGCAGAGGGGGGCATTTCCTCTGCTCCTAGAGGCTCTGTTCTCCCACCTCTGGCCACACCCTGCTACACTAGATTGACAGCGCCAGGCAGCCTTCACCTCCAACTGCAGGCCCTGTGTGCTGGTGAAATCTGAGGCAGCGAGGCAGCCAGCGAGCGTCCCTAACTCTCTCAGGTTCAGCTGATATTAGCACATCGCAAATTTTCAACTATTTAATTGGGTTAATTCTAGTGACAAAAACCCTTTAATATTTATTACCAGCAATTTGAAACTGGGATATACTTATTTGCATTAAAATCAGCATTCATGTCCAATTTTGACAGGTTTCTTGGCCAGGAATGGCAATACTTTAAATATGCCATGATTTGAGGTCCAAATGTTAGGTAATATTATCTGCTTAGTGAGAAATAGTGATGAGCGGCAGGTGCCATATTCGATTTCGACGAAATTCGCGAATATTCGATAGAATATTCGTTTTATATTCGTCGAAATCGAATATTCGTTATTATTCTAGTTATCGCGAATAATATGCGATTTAAATAATCGCACATGCGATTTTTAACTTAAAGGCTACTCTCCTATTGAAATAGCAATGCGATTAATTCAAGTTATATTAATCGCATTTGCGATTTCAACGTAATTCTCAAATCCGACAGTACATTCTAGTATATGGAGACGTTCCCATGGTGATGGGGACGCTCCATGAGCATGGAATATAGCAGTGCTAACTAAGTTGGCACTGCTAAGTTGAAATCGCCATGAGATTATTTCGTGTTATATTAATCGCATTTGCGATTATCTATATTTTTTTTTTTACTATGGTTGGCTTCAATGGTAGAATTAGCGAATATGACGAATATATTCGTTATATTCCACAAAACGAATATACGAATGTATTCGTCATATTCCACAAAACGAAGATAACGAAGTATTCTCCATCTTCGTTTTAGCTACCTATTCATCAACTTCGCTAATTCTAGCAATCATATAGGAAAGTTTACTATAGAGACAGCTAAGTATAATTCGCTATGAGATTATATTACTTAGCTTTTTTTTATAAATAGATTATAATAATTATCAGGTATTATAATTATTCTATTTATATAAAAAAAGCAGTCATATAATCGCATAGCGAATTAAACTTAGCTGTCTCTATAGTAAACTTACCTATATGATTGCTAGAATTAGCGAAGTTGATGAATAGGTAGATAAAACGAAGATGCAGAATACTTCGTTATCTTCGTTTTGTGGAATATGACGGATACATTCGTATATTCGTTTTGTGGAATATAACGAATATATTTGTCATATTCGCTAATTCTACCATTGAAGCCAACCATAGTAAAAAAAAAAAAAAAAAAAAAAAAGAGATAATCGCAAATGCGATTACTATAACACGAAATAATCGCATGGCGATTTCAACTTAGCAGTGCCAACTTAGTTAGCACTGCTATATTCCATGATCATGGAGCGTCCCCATCACCATGGGAACGTCTCCATATACTAGAATGTACTGTCGGATTTGAGAATTACGTTGAAATCGCAAATGCGATTAATATAACTTGAAATAATCGCATTTGCGATTTCAACGTAATTCTCAAATCCGACAGTACATTCTAGTATATGGAGACGTTCCCATGGAGATGGGGACGCTCCATGAGCATGGAATATAGCATTACTAAATAAGTTGAAATCGCCATGCGATTATTTCGTGTTATATTAATCGCATTTGCGATTATCTATTTTTTTTACTATGGTTGGCTTCAATGGTAGAATTAGCGAATATGACGAATATATTCGTTATATTCCACAAAACGAATATGGCGAATATATTCGTTATATTCCACAAAACGAAGATAACGAAGTATTCTGCATCTTCGTTTTATCTACCTATTCATCAACTTCGCTAATTCTAGCAATCATATAGGACAGCTTACTATAGAGACAGATAAGTTTAATTCGCTATGCGATTATATGACTGCTTTTTTTATATAAATAGAATAATTATAATTCCTGATAATTATTATAATCTATTTATAAAAAAAAGCAAAGTAATATAATCGCATAGCGAATTATACTTAGCTGTCTCTATAGTAAACTTTCCTATATGATTGCTAGAATTAGCGAAGTTGATGAATAGGTAGATAAAACGAAGATGCAGAATACTTCGTTATCTTCGTTTTGTGGAATATGACGAATACATTCGTATATTCGTTTTGTGGAATATAACGAATATATTCGTCATATTCGCTAATTCTACCATTGAAGCCAACCATAGTAAAAAAAAAAAAAAAAATTGATAATCGCAAATGCGATTAATATAACACGAAATAATCGCATGGCGATTTCAACTTAGTAATGCTATATTCCATGCTCATGGGAACGTCTCCATATACTAGAATGTACTGTCGGATTTGAGAATTACGTTGAAATCGCAAATGCGATTATTTCAAGTTATATTAATCGCATTTGCGATTTCAATGTAATTCTCAAATCCGACAGTACATTCTAGTATATGGAGACGTTCCCATGGAGATGGGGACGCTCCATGAGCACGGAAGGCGGCAGAAGCGGCAACGGGCACTGACTGGAGCAGCCAGGAAGCCAGGAATCCAAAGGACAGTTAAGAACAACTTTAGGGAAGTGGGAAAGGAAAAAATATAACAATTAAAAAAAAAATATAAAAAAAATAAAAAAAAAATCGAATATTCGAAATATCGAATTTATAGCACTATATTCGAAATATTCGCGAATTAGCGAAGTGCCGATATTCGCGAAGAAAATTCGCTATTCGAATATTCGCGCTCAACACTAGTGAGAAAACGTACTGCTAGTTTACTCCCAAGGAGACAACAAATAATGCTAGTTTACTCCCAGGGAGACAACAAAAAATACTAACAGTGAGCTGAGAACTCCTTAAAAAAATAAAACTTAGCAAAATAATTATTATAGATAGGCACTCTTCAATAGGGACCACCCAGAAGCATAAACTCCTATTTAAGATATTTAATATTATATGATCCTAAACAAAATATACTAACTTAAAAACCTAAAAATAAAATCCAATAGAAATATCATATGAAAAACCAATGAGGTCAATAGGCTTCTTGCTATATCAACATCCTGTATGGCTGTATATATATACATATATATATATATATATATATATATATATATATATATATATATCTGCTAATATAATTTGTCACCTATAATGTGACTGTTGGTAATTAGATATGAGCAAATTTTTCAAAAATTCGATATTCCGGTTCACCAATTTTTTTGGGAAAAATATGACATTTGTGGCAAATTATATTCAAAACGTCTAATTCCTGGCTGCAAAGAGAGCCTTTATAGTGGTGTAGAACACTGTCTTGCAGTAACACGCATAGGGAGTCTGCTTTGGTAGTGAAATAATACTGTGAGTCTGTATGAAATTAGAATAACTGCACACTTTGCTTATTTGGGGCACTCACGGGGCCAAAACTGAACAAATAATTAAAGTACGAACTTAGCCTTACAGGTCGATGTTAGTGCCAAGAAGAAGCACACTCCTCTTCAATCGTCGTCAGTAGAGTTGAGCGGACACCTGGATGTTCGGGTTCGACGGTGAAGGTGGCAGCAGCATCACGGGGAGGCCACAGAATGGCACAATGACAGTGTGGAGGTGGCAGCAGCAGCATGAGGAGGCCACAGAGTGGCACAATGACAGAGTGTGGAGGTAGCGGCAGCATGCGGAAACCACAGAGTAGCCAAATGACAAAGTCTGAAGGTGGCGGCAGCATGAGGAGGCCACAGAGTTGCCCAATGACAGAGTTTAGAGGTGGCAGCAGCATGAGGAGACCAATTGTGTGGCCCAATGACAGAGTGTGGAGGAGGCAGCAGCATGAGGAGGCCAAAGATTGTTTCAATGACAGAAAGTGGAGGTGATAGCAGCATGAGGAGACCACAGAGTTGCCCAATGACAGAGTCTGAAGGTGACGGCAGCATGAGGAGGCTACAGAGTGGCATAATGACAGTGTGGAGGTGGTGGCAGCATAAGGAGGCCACAGAGTGGCAAGGTGACATACTGTGGAGGTGGGTGGAAATACCAGTACCCGATGAAGATGGTGGGTGAAAGAAGGAGCACTTGGCATCAGATGTGTGGCATCAAGCAGGTGGCAGCATCAGAATAGTAGCTGAGGCAGGTAGCCATAAGAAACCAGTCTCTTCTGTCACAGTTTTAGTGTGGCACCATGGATGCATCCTGGCTGATCCACACCTCATGCATCTTGACAAAGGTCAGTCTCTCGACATTTTTTGGTGGACAGGTGAGTTCTTTTTGGGGTAACTATGGCCCCTGCCGCACTAAATATCCACTCTGATGCCACCATACTGGCAGTGCAGGACAGATTTTCCAGGGCAAACTCTGCTAGTTGTGGCCACAAATCCAGTTTGTTTGCCCAATAGTCCAGCAGATCTTCAATGTGGGGTGGCAGGATGCTGTCCAAGTATGCCACCACTTGCTGGTTCAGGTCCTGATCCAGGTCTAGCTGCTGGTGAGTAGTTTCTTCATATGCGAGTGAAAGAAACTGCTCATGAGCAACTCTAGACTCGGGCTGCTGCTGATGGAGCTGGTACTGCTCCTGCCACTCCCCGCCCTTCCCCAGCAGCCATGGCAGTGGAACGTGAGCGCAAAGGGCTTCCCCGGTCAGACCTGTAAGAGGATGGACGATGGCGCAGATAGGTAGCGGCCAACTGACTACAAAGGATGTATCTATAGTAGTTCAGTTTGTCTGAACCCTCTCAGTGGGTGTATAAAAGGCCCCCTATTTTGAACCAGTAGCAAGGGTACAACAAGGTGGAGAGCCAGACGTCATCCCTCTGCTGAATGGTGAAAATTCGGCTGTCACTACCCATGCAAGTAAGCATGCATCAGTTCATTTGTGCAAGTCACTCGGAGGGACTCCCTGCCTCCATCTCCACTGCATATGCCACGGTGTGCCAGGGTCATCTGCCTCATCTTTCTCATCTCCCTCTTGCTCCTCTGGCTGCTCCTACTCTTACTGCCTGAAACCTGATGCGTGCCACTGGGTGATGCAGCAGTTTCTGCGACAGGCTGGACCACCACATCAGAGCCACGGTTCTCTCATGCCACTTTATTGTGATGCTGCATAAGTTGACGCAGCACTGTGGTGACAACATTGGCCATGCTTCACCTTCTGCCACAGATTCTACACATGGCCATGTTCACCTCCTCCGTTGGCTTAACAAAAACTGCCACACCTCCAAGTAGGTGATTTTACCCCCAACACTATGCACTGACTGACTGCTACCGCTGCTGATTCCGTGAACCCCTGCACCACTACTTCCCGACTACTTCCTGGGCAGGTAGGCTAAAGCAAAGCGGGTGGTCTACCTTTGGCACGTTTGGCTCCTGACCTCCCATGCTGCCACCCTGCTGACTCTTGCCCACACTAGTGACTTGCTGGCTTCGCTGCTGGCTCACAAGCAAGATGCCACCCTCTTCTCCCGATGATAATGAAGTCCCTTCATCACCTAGCTCCCAAGTGCGATCATCTACATCATAATCATCATCGGGTACTGTCTGCATGTCACTGATGTTGTCCTCAACTGTCTCTGGGTCAAAAGACTGGCCGCTCACAACACAAGCTCCCATGCCACTCTCATCACTACTTGCCCGCCTAGCGAAAGAAGTGGCAGATGTCTCCTCCAGATCATGACTGGGCAGTAACTGCTGACTGTCCTCTAGTACCTCGCCCTCGCTGTATAGTAGAGATGAGCCCACAGCATACAATACTTCTGTGGCTCTGTGAACAGAAAAGAACAGAGGCAGGTTGAAGACAAGTGAGGGCATGGGGCCTGCTCCCGGGCCATGCCAACCAAGGGTTGTGTCTGATAAACCCACTGCTTCTTGGCTATGGGTGTCTGATGTCACTTGCGACAAAGTCAAAGATCGAGTTAACCACTCAAGAACCACTGGGTTGGTGGTCAGGACACGACTGCTAGCTAAGACTAGGAGCTCAGGCCTCTCGAAGTGACCACTTACTCTGCTGCGACCTCTGCCTGCGCCAGAAACATTTAGGTCTCTGCCACTCCCCTGTACAGGGCCTGGCACTTCTCTGTCTGACATACTATTAGATCCAATAAATAAAAAGGAAATTCAAACACCCCACAAAATCCTTTAATACAGATAAATGCACCGCTGAGCGACAAATATATATATTTTTTATTTTTCCGCTAAAACACCCCACAAAAAACCTTTACAAAAGATTACTGCAACACAGAGCGCCAAATGCATTTTTTCTTTTTATGCTAATACACGTCACAAAAGGATGTACAAGAAATAGCTGCACCACAGGGCGGCAAATGTATTTTCTTTTTGTGCTAATACACGTCACAAATAGCATAACAAGAAATAACTGCACCGCAGTGCAGCAAATGTATTTTTATTTTTTGTGCTAATACATGTCACAAAAGGCTTAACAAGAAATAACTGCACCGCAGAGCGGCAAATGTATTTTTAATTTTTGTGCTAATACACGTCACAAAAGGCTTAACAAGAAATAACTGCACCGCAGAGCGGCAAATGCATTTTTTCTTTTTCCGCTAAAACACCCCACAAAAGCCTTTACTACAGATTACTGCATCGCAGAACGCTAAATGTATTTTTTTCTTTTTGTGATAATACACGTCGCAAAAGGCCCAATAAAAAATAACTGCACCACAGAAAGGCAAATTTTTTTTTTCATTTTTGCGCTAATACATGTCACAAATGGCTTTAAAATTAATTAACTGCACCGAAGAGCGGCAAATTTCTTTTTTCTTTTTTCCGCTAACACATGTCACAAAAAGCTTTAAAATAAATAATTACACTGTCAGATATTTTTAGGCCCTGGCACCCAGACAGAGGAGAGGTTCATTCAACTTTGGGTTGCCCCGCAATATAATGGTAAAATGAAAATAAAAATAGGATTGAACGAGGAAGTGCCCTGGAGTACAATAATATATGGTTAAGGGGAGGTAGTTAATGTCTAATCTGCACAAGGGATGGACAGGTCCTGTGGGATCCATGCCTGGTTCATTTTTATGAACGTCAGCTTGTCCACATTGGCTGTAGACAGGCGACTGCGTTTGTCTGTAATGATGCCCCCTGCCGTGCTGAATACACGTTCAGCACCTCCAAGGCATAAAAGGCTAGCTCTGGCCACGTGGACAATTTGGAGACCCAGAAGTTGAATGGGGCCGAACCATCAGTCAGTACGTGGAGGGGTGTGCACACGTACTGTTCCACCATGTTAGTGAAATGTTGCCTCCTGCTAACACGTTCCGTATCAGGTGGTGGTGCAGTTAGCTGTGGCGTGTTGACAAAACTTTTCCACATCTCTGCCATGCTAACCCTGCCCTCAGAGGAGCTGGCCGTGACACAGCTGCGTTGGCGACCTCTTGCTCCTCCTCTGCCTTCGCCTTGGGCTTCCACTTGTTCCCCTGTGACATTTGGGAATGCTCTCAGTAGCGCGTCTACCAACGTGCGCTTGTACTCGCGCATCTTCCTATCACGCTCCAGTGCAGGAAGTAAGGTGGGCACATTGTCTTTATACCGTGGATCCAGCAGGGTGGCAACCCATTAGTCCGCACACTGTTAAAATGTGGGCAACTCTGCTGTCGTTGTGCAGGCACTGCAGCATCATGTGTGCCAGGCTGCCCGGAGGTAAGGACAAGCTTTCCTTTGTGGGAGGCGTATCGTCATCGTCCTGCGTTTCCCCAAGCCATGCACCAGTGATGGGACCGAGCTGCGTTGGGTGCCACCCCGCTGTGACCATGCTTCATCCTCATCCTCCTCCACCTCCTCCTCATCCTCCTCGTCCTCCAGTATTGGGCCCTGGCTGGCCACATTTGTACCTGGCCTCTGCTGTTGCAAAAAAACACCCTCTGAGTCACTTCCAAGAGACTGACCTGAAAGTGCTAAAAATGACCCCTCTTCCTCCTCCTGGGCCACCTCCTCTTCCAACATCGCCCTAAGTGTTTTCTCAAGGAGACATAGAAGTGGTATTGTAACGCTGATAACGGCGTCATCGCCACTGGCCATGTTGGTGGAGTACTCGAAACAGCGCAACAGGGCACACAGGTCTCGCATGGAGGCCCAGTCATTGGTGGTGAAGTGGTGCTGTTCTGCAGTGCGACTGACCCGTGCGTGCTGCAGCTGAAACTCCACTATGGCCTGCTGCTGCTCGCACAGTCTGTCCAGCATGTGCAAGGTGGAGTTCCACCTGGTGGGCACGTTGCATATGAGGCGGTGAGCAGGAAGGCCTAAGTTACGCTGTAGCGCAGACAGGCGAGCAGCGGCAGGATGTGAACGCCGGAAGCGCGAACAGACGGCCTGCACTTTATGCAGCAGCTCTGACATATCGGAGTAGTTGTGAATGAACTTCTGCACCACCAAATTCAGCACATGCGCCAGGCAAGGGATGTGCGTCAAACCGGCTAGTTCCAGAGCTGCAACGAGATTTCGCCCATTATCGCACACCACCAGGCCGGGCTTGAGGCTCACCGGCAGCAACCACTCGTCGGTCTGCTGTTCTATACCCCACCACAACTCCTGTGCAGTGTGGGGCCTGTCCCCCAAACATATGAGTTTCAGAATGGCCTGCTGACGTTTACCCCGGGCTGTGCTGAAGTTGGTGGTTAAGGTGTGTGGCTGACTGGATTAGCAGGTGGAAGAAGAGGAGGAGGAAGACGAGTAGGAGGCAACAGGAGGCAAAGAATGTTGCCCTGCGATCCTTGGCGGTGGAAGGACGTGCACCAAACAGCTCTCCGCCTGGGGCACAGCCGCCACTACATTTACCCAGTGTGCAGTTAGGGAGATATAGCGTCACTGGCCGTGCTTACTGGTCCACGTATCTGTGGTTAGGTGGACCTTGCCACAGATGGCGATGCGCAGTGCACACTTGATTTTATCGGATACTTGGTTATGCAGGGAAGGCACGGCTCTCTTGGAGATGTAGTGCCGGCTGGGAACAACATACTGTGGGACAGCAAGCGACATGAGCTGTTTGAAGCTGTCTGTGTCCACCAGCCTAAATGACAGCATTTCATAGGCCAGTAGTTTAGAAATGCTGGCATTCAGGGCCAGGGATCGAGGGTGGCTAGGTGGGAATTTACGCTTTCTCTCAAATGTTTGTGAGATGGAGAGCTAAACGCTGCCGTGTGACATGGTTGAGATGCTTGGTGACGGAGGTGGTGGTGGTGTTGGTGGTACATCCCCTGTTTGCTGGGCGGCAGGTGCCAACGTTCCTCCAGAGGCGGAGGAAGAGGCCGAGGCGGCAGCAGCAGAAGAGGCCCAGGCGGCAGCAGCAGAAGAGGCCGAGGCGGCAGCAGCAGAAGAGGTAGAAGGGGGAGCCTGAGTGACTTCCTTGTTTTTAAGGTGTTTACTCCACTGTAGTTCATGCTTTGCATGCAGGTGCCTGGTCATGCAGGTTGTGCTAAGGTTCAGAACGTTAATGCCTCGCTTCAGGCTCTGATGGCACAGCGTGCAAACCACTCGGGTCTTGTCGTCAGCACATTGTTTGAAGAAGTGCCATGCCAGGGAACTCCTTGAAGCTGCCTTTGGGGTGCTCGGCCCCAGATGGCGGTGGTCAGTAGCAGGCGGAGTCTCTTGGCGGCGGGTGTTCTGCTTTTGCCCACTGCTCCCTCTTTTGCTACGCTGTTGGCTCGGTCTCACCACTGCCTCTTCCTCCGAACTGTCAAAGTCAGTGACACGACCTTCATTCCATGTGGGGTCTAGGACCTCATCGTCCCCTGCATCGTCTTCCACCCAATCTTGATCCCTGACCTCCTGTTCAGTCTGCACACTGCAGCAAGACGCAGCAGTTGGCACCTGTGTTTCATCATCATCAGAGACGTGCTGAGGTGGTATTCCCATGTCCTCATCATCAGGAAACATAAGTGGTTGTGCGTCAGTGCATTCTATGTCTTCCACCACTGGGGAAGGGCTAGGTGGATGCCCTTGGGAAACCATGTCATCAGAGTCTTCAAACAGCATAAGAGACTGCTGCATAACTTGAGGCTCAGACAGTTTCCCTGGTATGCATGGGGATGATGTGACAGACTGATGGGCTTGGTTTTCAGGCGCCATCTGTGCGCTTTCTGCAGAAGACTGGGTGGGAGATAATGTGAACGTGCTGGATCCACTGTCGGCCACCCAATTGACTAATGCCTGTACCTGCTCAGGCCTTACCATCCTTAGAACGGCATTGGGCCCCACCAAATATCGCTGTAAATTCTGGCGGCTACTGGGACCTGAGGTAGTTGGTACACTAGGACGTGTGGCTGTGGCAGAACGGCCACGTCCTCTCCCAGCACCAGAGGGTCCACTAACACCACCACGACCATGTCCGCGTCCCTTACTAGATGTTTTCCTCATTGTTACCGTTCACCACAATAAGAAAAATATTATTTTGCCCAATGTATTGAATTTAAATTCAGGCCTTTTTTTACAGACACCTAACACTATCTGGCTACCTATTTAGGTACTGTATTACACTGATACAGGCACAGCAGTATTGACAGATTTAGCTGACTATAAATTTGAGGCCTATTATTTAGGCGCTGGGTGACAGGTATACGTTTACGGCCAGAATTAGACTTGGAAATGCACAGTAGCGTGTGTGTGAAGTTATTGAGAATGACCCTATCAGCACCTTGAATCTAATATACCATTTTAGGGATAGATTTAAAGTAGGCCTGATACAGCAGAAACCACTAAATTAGAGAATTGCTAAGTTGGGAATTGTATTTCAACCCAGAACAAAAACTGTGCTTTGACGGACACAAAATAACTTGACCAGCCTCAGCAATAACCACAGATTTAGATGAATATAAATTTGAGGCCTATTATTTAGGCGCTGGGTGACAGGTATACGTTTACAGACAGAATTAAACTTGGAAATGCACAGTAGCGTGTGTGTGAAGTTATTGAGAATGACCCTATCAGCACCTTGAATCTAATATACCCTTTTAGGGATAGATTTAAAGTAGGCCTGATACAGCAGAAACCACTAAATTAGAGAATTGCTAAGTTGGGAATTGTATTTCAACCCAGAACAAAAACTGTGCTTTGACGGACACAAAATAACTTAACCAGCCTCAGCAATAACCACAGATTTAGATGAATATAAATTTGAGGCCTATTATTTAGGCGCTGGGTGACAGATATACGTTTACAGACAAATTAGACTTGAAAATGCACAGTAGCGTGTGTGTGAAGTTATTGAGAATGACCCTATCTGCACCTTGAATCTTATATACCCTTTTAATGAATAGATTTAAAGTAGCCCTGATACAGCAGAAACCACTAATTTAGGAAATTGCTAAGTTGGGAATTGTATTTCAACCCAGAACAAAAATATATCCTTTGCCAGACAGCAGACAGTTTTACAATTGGCTGGCCACAGCTGAAACAGCAGATTTAGGGTACTGCTATTTTGGCAATTGTATTTCACCCCTCAATAAAATAGCAAGCACAGCCAAGCCCCTGATGTAAGATATAGCCAAAAAATAACCACACTATTGATGGTTAAATGGACTTGGTGACAGCTTGCCCCTGATGTAGAATATAGCCCAAAAAAATAACCACACTATTGATGGTTAAATGGACTTGGTGACAGCTTGCCCCTGATGTAGGATATAGCCAAAAAATAACCACACTATTGATGGTTAAATGGACTTGGTGACAGCTTGCCCCTGATGTAGGATATAGCCAAAAAATAACCACACTATTGATGGTTAAATGGACTTGGTGACAGCTTGCCCCTGATGTAGGATATAGCCAAAAAATAACCACACTATTGATGGTTAAATAAACTTGGTGGCAGCTTGCCCCTGATGTAGGATATAGCCAAAAAATAACCACATTATTGATGGTTAAATGGACTTGGTGACAGCTTGCCCCTGATGTAGGATATAGCCAAAAAATAACCACACTATTGATGGTTAAATAAACTTGGTGGCAGCTTGTGCTGGTGCACCACAAGACACAAAATGGCCGCCGATCATCCCAGAAAAAAGTGACTGAAAAGCGCTCTGGGCAGCCTAAAAACAGTGAGCAATTGAATAGCAGCAGTTTAATGATCCACAGCTGTAGATCGATCACTGACTTAAGTGTTTTAGAGGAGTTAATCACTGCCTAATCTCGCCCTAACAGTCGCAGCTGCAACCTCTCCCTACACTGTTCAGAGCAGAGTGACGTGCGGCGCTACGTGACTCCAGTTTAAATAGAGGCTGGGTCACATGCTGCACTGGCCAATCACAGTCATGCCAATAGTAGGCATGGCTGTGACGGCCTCTTGGGGCAAGTAGTATGACGCTCGTTGATTGGCTGCTTTGCAGCCTTTCAAAAAGCGCCAAGAAAGCGACGAACACCGAACCCGAACCCAGACTTTTACGAAAATGTTCGGGTTCGGGTCCGTGTCACGGACACCCCAAAATTCGGTACGAACCTATACAGTTCGGGTTCGCTCATCCCTATTAACAAGAAATAAATGCACCACAGAGCGTTAAATGCATTTTTTTCTTTTTTTGTTAATACATGTCAAAAAAGGCTTTAAAATAAATAACTGCTAAGCGGCAAATATATATTTTTTCTTTTTACACTAATACACCTAACAAACAGCTTAACAAGAAATAACTGTACCATAGAGAGGCAAATGTATTTTTTCTTTTTCTGCTAAAACACCCCACAAAAGCCTTTACTACAGATTACTGCACCGCAGAGCGGGAAATGTATTTGCACTGCTATGCGTCAAATATATATTTTTCTTTTTATACTAATACATGTCACAAAAGGCTTAACAAGAAATAACTGCACCGCAGAGCGGCAAATGTATTAATTTTTTTTCTGCCAATACACATCACAAGAAGCTTTTAAAGAAATAACTGAACAGCTGAGCTAAAAATATGTATTTTTTCTTTTTGCGCTAACACACATCACAAAAAGCTTTAAAAGAAATAACTGCACTGCTAAACAGCAAATATATATTTTTCTTTTTACACTAATACACGTCACAAAAGGCTTAACAAGAAATAACTGCACCACAGAGCAGTAAGGCCCCTTTCACATGGGCGAATATTCCGCACGGATGCAATGTGTGAGTTGAACGCATTGCACCCGCACTGAATACCGACCCATTCATTTCTATGGGGCTGCTCACATGAGCGGTGATTTTCACGCATCACTTATGCGTTGCATGAAAATCGCAGCATGCTCTATATTCTGCGTTTTTCACCTAACGCGGGCCCTATAGAAATGAATGGAGTTGCGTGAAAATCGCAAGCATCCGCATTCAAGTACGGATGCGGTGCGATTTTCACGCACGGTTGCTAGGAGACGATCTGGATGGAGACCCGTTCATTATTATTTTCACTTATGACATGGTTATAAGGGAAAATAATAGCATTCTGAATGCATAATAAAATAGACCTGGAAGGGTTAAAAAAAAAAAAATAATAATTTAACTCACCTTAGTCCACTTGATCACGGCCCGGCATCTCCTTCTGTCTCCTTTGTTGAATGGGACCTGTGGTGAGCATTAATTACAGGAACAGGACCTTTAATGACGTCACTCCGGTCATCACATGGTACGTCACATGATCTTTTACCATGATCATGTGAGGTACCATGTGATGACCGGAGTGACGTCATCAAAGGTCCTGTTCCTGTAATTAATGCTCACCACAGGTCCTATTCAACAAAGGAGACAGAAGGAGATGCCGGACGTGATCAAGTGGACTAAGGTGAGTTAAATTCTTTATTTTTTATTTTATTTTATTTTTTTAACCCCTCCAGTGCTATTTTACTATGCATTCTGTATTCAGAATGCTATTATTTTACCTTATAACCATGTTATAAGGGGAAATTATACAATCTACAGAACACAGATCCCAAGCCCGAACTTCTGTGAAGAAGTTCGGGTTTGGGTACCAAACATGCGCAATTTTTTTTACGCGAGTGCAAAACGCATTACAATGTATTGCACTCGCGCAGAAAAATCACGGGTGTTCCCGTAACGCACCCGCACATTTTCCTGCAACGCCCGTGTGAAAGGGGCCTAGATGTATTTTTTTATTTTTATGCTAATACATATCATAAAAGGCTTTAAAATAAATATCTGCTGAGCGGCAAATTTTTTCAGTTTTTTCTTTTTACACTATCACACCTAACAAACAGCTTAACAAGGAATAACTGCACCATAGAGCGGCAAATGTATTTTTTCTTTTTCTGCTAAAACACCCCACAAAAGCCTTTACTGCAGATTATTGCACCGCAGAGAGGATAATGTATATGTTCTTTTTGTGCTAATACACATCACAAAAAGGCTTAACAAAAAATATATGCACCGCAGAGTGGCAAATGTATTTTTTTATTTTTCTGCCAAAACACCCCACAAAAGCCTTTACTACAGATAACTGCACCGTTGAGCGGCAAATATATTTTTTCTTTTTGCGCTATTATATGTCACAAAAAGCTTTACAAGAAATGACTGCACAGCACAAGGGCAAATAAAACCCTGTTAATGCCATTATCAAACAGCACTTGTAACCTAATAAGAACGGTTTGCTGGAATTACAGAGCCATAATGGCAATTTGGATCCCCAGTCAGCAAGGTGCAATTAGATTGTTCCTATTACCCAGGCTGTCACCTCCCCGACTGAACCCTGTTCAGCAGAAATGCTTTGGATTGATTCCTCCTTTTCCTTTTCCTATACCTTGAATAATCTTTCCCTGTAGTTTTAAATCTTTTTTTTTTTTTTTTTTTTTTTTAGCAAAGTGATGTTTTTTCTATCACTGTCCCTAGTGCCTTCAGACACGTCTCTCCCTGCACTAAGTACGCTGGTGAATGACAGAATCTAAGAGGGCTGCCATATTTATAGAGCTGTGACATCACAGGGTTGGCTGGCTGCTGATTGGCTGCGTGCATGTCAGTCTGGGTGATCCCACCATCCCAGAGTTCCTTGCTCCATGTCCTCACACATGCAGCAGCCATTTTAGGAAAAATTCTTTACCACAAGAAAATTTGCATTTGGTGCAAATCAAATTTTTCCAGAAATTTGGATCGAATTACACTTTGTCACTTATATGGTATAGTGCAATATATATGGCAGTATATATCGCAGCCCAAAAAAAAACTTATAGTGTTGTGCTGAAACATATTAATGTTCTTTCAATTCATATAGTCCACATTCATAAATGTGCTTATGCATATTGATAGAGATTATATATATATATATATATATATATATATATATATATAAAAGTAGAAAAATCCACAGCACATCCAAGTTGTAAAAAGTAAAAAGACGGCTTTATTCACCAGACACGTAACGTTTCGATCCGCTCAATGGGATCTTTTTCAATCTTGAAAAAGATCCCATTGAGCGGATCGAAACGTTGCGTGTCTGGTGAATAAAGCCATCTTTTTACTTTTTACAACTTGGATGTGCTGTGGATTTTTCTACTTTTGTATCGCTGGAGGTGGATCGCCTTCTCAGCCGCTGGCACTCCGACCGTACCGTCCAGACAGCTGTGCTGCCCACATCCTTCTACCTATATATATATATATTTATATATTCAATGATGGTACAGCCTATCCTTTACCTTCATCTTTCTTCAGCTCTGTACGAGCGCTGTCTGTACTGTAGTAGCACTTACTGGATCGTGATGACTCATAGGATCGCCGCTCTGGCTCGGCGTCTCATGTGCTGGAGCAGATAGCACTTACATTGCTGGAGTATTCTCAAGGTTGTACCAGTATTGTCCGTGTAGCGCTCCACATATATCCTTATTTTTCCAGCATAAGCAATTGATCTTTTTAAGTGGGTCTTAAATTTTAAAAGATATCCTAATTAAAACCAAATGTTTTTCGGAGTTAATCCAACTCAGTCTTCAGTGGCCATATTAGCCCAGGAGATCCAACCCACTTATATACCTATAGGTCAGGTCTCATTTAAAACCCAAAATGGAATTTCCATTTCCACCATTACTCCATATAGTTCTCTTTTCATCTTTGTGGCTATATATATAAAAATATATATAAAAGGATTATGGAAATATAGATGGAGGGAAATAATGAAAGTATTGCACAAGAAAATACTCAGGATGAATTATGGGATGTGTATATAAGTTAGTGGATGATGCTAAAATTTTTATATCTAAACAGTTTGATATTCGTGTCTCTATTTTATTTTTATTTATAGTTGTATACATTGTTAAATCCTTTTAATCAGTTTCATATGATTATTGTATGTTACACACCTTATATCAGGAAAATACTATACTACATACCCCCATCAATTGAGATGAGAAGCAATCATGCTAAAAAACCACACTAATAGCAGGAAAAAACCGTATTGGAAACACATTGAAACCGCAATGTGTTTTTTGGAAGATATAAGGCAATATGTGAACAAGAAGAAAAGCCGATTATGTTAGGATTTGAAGTTATATGATAAACAGGATGTATATATGGCCACAAAGATGAAAAGAGAACTATATAGAGTAATGGTGGAAATGGAAAGTCCGTTTTTGTTTTTAAATAAGGCCTGAACTATGGGTATGCAAGTGGGTCAGATCTCCTGGGCTAATATGGCCACTGAAGAAGGAGTTGGATTCAGTGGCGGAAGCGTGGGTTGCCAGGACGCGTAGATGTCACCTGCAGGTGGCGTAGATGTCACCTGCAGTCCTATGTAACATTACAGATAACACAGTGATAACTCTGAGTAGAGATAATGCAGTAGATGGATGTGAGGCCCCAGAATTCAGAACACGCACAGTGTGACCTGAAGTCTGGGGCCAGGCTTCGGCAGTGTGGGACAAATTCTATATCCACCCCCCCTTCACCCCCAAAACAGATATTTGGATGGACAACCTACGTTGCTATGAAATATGCAGGAGAATACAGCACCTTACCTGTTACAGAGTTTCTGCAGAGTTTCACAGATTATTTTTTAGATTCCTCTCTTTACTATCACCCTCAGATAACAGACCTCCCCTCCCCCGTATTGCCCATAAGTATAATGCCCTCTGTATAATTATGATATATATATATATATATATATATATATATATATGTGCTTAAAATAGGGTTGCTAGGCATGGTCCATCTATCTGTTGATAGACGGAGAACGCAGCATGCAGGGTCACATTACTGACAGCCAGGGACTGTAAGTAAATTATTAAAGCCAGGTTCTCCCCAGCAGCTGATAACCGTGCCTGGGCTGTGTGCACTTCTCCCTGTCCCTGCACTTGGCAGACACTCCCTCACTCAGCAGAGCTGGAGAATGCAAAGTTGGAGCAGTGCAGACCAGGGAAGGGAGACCTGACATCTACTCAGTGTATAAATGAAAGCAACATGTGGTAAGAGAACCCCTTTGTCCTGCAGGAGATTAACCCTTTAGGGGGAGGGCTCTGGTTACTGACACTTTTGAGGGGCTATTGTTACTGGCTAGTGCATGTGAGGAGCTCCATGTATTGTGGGTGGTGAGGGCAGGCGGGATTAGCCTCTTGAGAAAGCGGAGCAAAACGTATGTCGGGGTGCGCTCACAGCTGACCGGAGGTTGGATCCGTGTTTTGCACCATAGCCCAGGTATTGTATGTTTTTTTTTCCTTTAGTTTTAGTTACCTGCTGGGACCTTATGTGGATGCTTGTTTATACAGGGCTCTTTTGGAACATCAGACACGTTTTTAGGGCAAATTTGGTACATAGACATTTTCTCTTTAGGCACTGCTGCTATTGTCTTGGTGCCTAGTTTATTTTTGCTTCTGGGGTCTTATACCATGCCGGTCAGCATGTGAGCTACCATTTGCAACATCACCTGCTTCACATTTTTTAGATTTATTGTCTTTCATGGTCTTGTAATTATTTGTATGTAATTATTCAATAAAATTTCATATTTTGTGTATGTATGGGTGTTCCGTTTGGATTACTTCTTGGGTTTCTATATGATGACATACATCTCACCAACTGGTTGTTGGTTAAATAGGTTGTACTCAGGGTGAGGGCAGTGGTGGCCATCTTAACTGAATAGTGAAATTGCAGTTTTATGCAGACTGGTTGCTAAGGGCTGATTCTTTTGAAATATGGGGTAAGTCAGTCTAATAGTAACTGATTCTGAAATATCATTTTATTAGTAACTACATATATGAAAATTGAAATTAGGGTCCAAATGTGACAGTTATCCTTTAAAGGGAAACTCTCAAAAATGTGCCCTGCTGGAGCCTAGAAAAATCTTGTTTCTAGCCAGGGGACTACAGACCCCCCAAAATTGTGGCATTCACCTGACGGAAAAGAACAAGTGATCATGTGGCTGGAGGTATATTAGATGGTCACTGGATAACAATTTTACTGTAGGACAGTACAGGCCCCAAAATTAGGCATTCACCTGACAGAAAAGGCCTTTTATGCCGCTGTATATACAGTAAAGACCAAAAGTGTGGACACACCTTCTCATTCAAAGAGTTTTCTTTATTTTCATGACTATGAAAATTGTAAATTCACACTGAAGGCATCAAAACTATGAATTAACACATGTGGAATTATATACATAACAAAAAAGTGTGAAACAACTGAACATATGTCATATTCTAGGTTCTTCAAAGTAGCCACTTTTTGCTTTGATTACTGCTTTGCACACTCTTGGCATTCTCCTGATGAGCTTCAAGAGGTAGTCACCTGAAATGGTCTTCCAACAGTCTTGAAGGAGTTCCCAGAGATGCTTAGCACTTGTTGTCCCTTTTGCCTTCACTCTGCGGTCCAGCTCACCCCAAACCATCTCGATTGGGTTCAGGTCCGGTGACTGTGGAGGCCAGGTCATCTGGCACAGCACCCCATCACTCTCCTTCATGGTCAAATAGCCCTTACACAGCCTGGAGGTGTGTTTGGGGTCATTGTCCTGTTGAAAAATAAATGATGGTCCAACTAAATGCAAACCGGATGGAATAGCATGCCGCTGCAAGATGCTGTGGTAGCCATGCTGGTTCAGTATGCCTTCAATTTTGAATAAATACCCAACAGTGTCACCAGCAAAGCACCCCCACACCATCACACCTCCTCCTCCATGCTTCACGGTGGGAACCAGACATGTAGAGTCTATCCGTTCACTTTTTCTGAGTCGCACAAAGACACGGTGGTTGGAGCCAAAGATCTCAAATTTGGACTCATCAGACCAAAGCACAGATTTCCACTGGTCTAATGTCTATTGCTTGTGTTCTTTAGCCCAAAGAAGTTTCTTCTGCTTGTTGCCTGTCCTTAGCAGTGGTTTCCTAGCAGATATTTTACCATGAAGGCCTGATTCACACAGTCTCCTCTTAACAGTTGTTCTAGAGATGTGTCTGCTGCTAGAACTCTGTGTGGCATTGACCTGGTCTCTAATCTGAGCTGCTGTTAACCTGCGATTTCTGAGGCTAGTGACTCGGATGAACTTATCCTCGGCAGCAGAGATGACTCTTGGTCTTCCTTTCCTGGGGCGGTCCGCATGTGAGCTAGTTTCTTTGTAGCACTTGATGGTTTTTGTGACTGCACTTGGGGACACTTTAAAAATTTTCCAAATTTTTGGACTGACTGACCTTCATTTCTTAAAGTAAGGATGGCCACTCGTTTTTCTTTACTTAGCTGCTTTTTTCTTGCCATAATACAAATTCTAACAGTCTATTCAGTAGGACTATCAGCTGTGTATCCACCTGACTTCTCCACAACGCAACTGATGGTCCCAACCCCATTTATAAGGCAAGAAATCCCACTTATTAAACCTGACAGGGCACACCTGTGAAGTGAAAACCATTTCAGGTGACTACCTCTTGAAGCTCATCAAAAGAATGCCAAGAGTGTGCAAAGCAGTAATCAAAGCAAAATGTGGCTCCTTTGAAGAACCTAGAATATGACATATTTTCAGTTGTTTCACACTTTTTTGTTATGTATATAATTCCACATGTGTTGATTCATAGTTTTGATGCCTTCAGTGTGAATCTACAATTTTCATAGTCATGAAAATAAAGAAAACTCTTTGAATGAGAAGGTGTCTCCAAACTTTTGGTCTGTACTGTACATAAGACAAGGACCATTCTTTGTTCTTTGTGGTGGCGGATATGTGTGGGCTGGCATGAGGAAATACAATTACACATGGTCATTACAGGTGTTGAATTCCTCCGAGATCCATGCCTCATTCATTTTTATATGAGTAAGTCCACAATGTCGTGAGCTAGGAGAGTGTGCTTAACGGTTACGATCCCCCCTGCTGGGCTGAACGTCCTTTCGGATAGGACACTCAGCAAGGGGCAAGCCAAGAGTTCCATGGCAAATTGTGAAAGCTAGATTTTATTGTGATTATCAGCACTTCGAGAATTTGCAAATATTTAGAATATAGTGCAATATATTTGTAATGACAAATATTCTTTTTTTTATGTTTTTTTTTTTTTTTTAACACAGTACACATCAGGTGATCATCACTCTCTTCTTCTAGCTTATGGGCCAATGAGAAGGCGTTGTCACAGCTTAGCAACATCCCTAGCAACCATAAGAAAAGTTGCCTACCCCTTACTATTCAAGAAACTCTCCAGCAGCTATTTTCTAACATTTATTGCAGTTATGAAAGAGACAGCAGTGTAATTGCTGTGCTCTGTGCTTTGTGTTATTACATTAGACAATTAACTTATACAGCCTGTCCCAACTACATTTGGTTAACCGCTGATGTGGACGCTCTGAGAAGCGAGGAACCCCTTGACTACTGGATGTGCAGGATTGACCTGTGGCCAGAGCTGGCACAATTTGCCATGGAACTCTTGGTTTGCACCTCGTCGAGTGTCCTGTCCAAAAGGACATTCAGCGCAGCAGGGGGGGATCGTGAACAATAAGCGCATTCGCCTATCTCACGACAGTGTGGACTACCCCATATTTCTAAAAAATTATGAGGCATGGATCTCGGAGGAATTTAACACCTGTGACAACCACATTTAATTGAATTTCCTCATGCCAGCCTACACATATCCACTGCGACGCAGAACAAATAATGGTCCCTGTCTTATGTAAATACAGCAACATAAAAGGCCTATTCTGTTTGATGAATGCCTAATGTTTGGGGCTACGGAGGAATTCAATACCTGTGACGACCACGTGTTATCGACTTTCAACTATTATCATTAGTGGTTTTTTTTTTCAAGAGGGAAGACTTCATTATCCATATTTTTAATCCAATTTGATATTTTTAGTTTTTTTTAAACATTTGTATTTGACATGTATTTGTACTGGCCTTCAGTAAAATTGATATCCAATGACCGTCTAATATACCTCCAGACATATATTCACTTGATCTTTTCTGTATGTTGAATGAATAGAACCTCTTAATCAATATTTGGTGGAAGAAGGTATATCGCAACCCTCAATCAGTATTTTGTGGAAGCAGGTGTATCGCAGGCCTCAATCAGTATTTTTTGAAAGCCGGAATATCAAACCCCTTATTCAGTATTTTGTGGAATTAGGTGTATTGCAGGCCTCAATCAATATTTGGTGGAAGCAGATATAACAATCTTCTTAATCAGTATTTTGTGGAAGCAGGTATATCGAACCCCTTAATCAGTAATAAGAAAACAAGATGGAAGATATTAGGTTGATACTTAGCTATGGGGCTAGGAATGGCAGAGATTGGGCCTAATATATGGCTATATGCTCTCTTCCTATAGCTGACCCTCTCGCTATTTAAGCCCTGCCTATAAAGGAATGGCTGCCCCTATAGGGGCGATTCCGTATCAGGAACCTCCTGAATGCCCCTAAGTCGGGATGTCCCTGTAGCTAT
The DNA here is from genome assembly GCF_014858855.1 of Bufo gargarizans. Classification (NCBI taxonomy): domain Eukaryota; kingdom Metazoa; phylum Chordata; class Amphibia; order Anura; family Bufonidae; genus Bufo; species Bufo gargarizans. The sequence goes on from NC_058080.1 coordinate 116,284,699, forward strand.
TGTATGCTAAGCTATTAGTTAATCGTTATTGTAATAGCTAACGACTAAAGGTAAAAAAAAAAAAAAAACTAATATACCATAAAAAGTTATAAAAGTTTAAAAACAGATCATGAAATTATTAGTCTATCTTCTTCTTATACTTGTAGATACATACTATTAGTTATCAGATAGTACATAATCCCATATTCTAGTTAAACAGAATTTTTTACATCACCCAGAGTTGGTGGTATCAATATCCCTTTATTTCATAGATATTATGATGTCATCCAAGTTGATGACACCATTGTCCAGACATGTTTCACCCTTACTGTACTCGGGTTCATCTGGGGACCAGATTGCATTCAGAAACAGGGGTATAAATAGTGCCTTAGTATTTAAATGATATTTAAATTGGTAGTTATGACACTGATAAATATTTGTCTACTTGCGTATCACGGATGAGGGTGTTATACCCGATATCTCCATGTAGTAGCAGCCACCTGGTTATGGTTGACTTTATGAGTTGTAACATGCAGAAATATGTGTCTGTATTGCCGTGTGTAGTACTGTCCAATTGCAGGGGTCCATTAATCAGAAGGACATAATAGTACTTCAGTGGTGTCTCCGACGACCTTTTAGATGGTAAATCTACGGGTCCCAGTTCATGTGTGATAGCCCTGAACCAGTGACACTGCCGTCTATATCAGAATCATAACAATAGGTTAAGATATATTGTCTCATATTGATACAGGTTATATTTGTGACTTGCGATGTAATGCCTTACTGACCAGTTGTACTGGTATGTCCCTTTTTCAAAAGTACTAAAGTATTTGTATGTGTATGATTTATCTTGTTGATAATATAATAAAAAGAGAATTATTATTAGATCATTAGAGCAAAAAATAAAAAAATAAAAGATATATTGCCAAAGAGTCATCCCAGCTAAGTAAAATCACTAATGACTAATGCAGGGGCAGAGGTTTTGGTTCATAATACATCAGCAATTATATTGTTTCTGGGCCAGTTCACCTTTAAAGCGGTGTTTTCTGTCAGCGTGCGGCGTCCGATGGCCTCCCGGCATCTGCAACATTACAGAGCGTCGGTCAGTCACGTTGGGCGCTCTGAAATAGCCGCCAGCTGATGACATCACGGGGTCACATGATCGGAACTTGGTCATGTGATGTATCACAGGACCGCAGTGTTTCAAAGGTCCCTGCACTGAGCTACAGCATTATATTTCTAGCATAAAAAATAAATAAAAAAAGACCAGCTTAAACCTAATTCGGTAAAAACCATCTCATTGGAATAAAGGATTGATGTGTATCACAGGCCTCAATTAATATTTGGTGGAAGCAAGTATATCAATCCCCTTAATCAGTATTTCGTGGAAGCAGGTGTATCGTAGGTCTCAATCAATATTTATTGATGCAGATATATCAATACCCATAATCAGTATTTTGTGAAATCAGGTATATTGCAGGCCTCAATCAATATTTGGGGGAAGTAGGTATTTTGCACCCCACCATCAGAATTTTGTGGAAACAGGTATATCAAACCTCTTAATCAGTATTTTGTGGAAACAAGTATATTGCACCCCTCAATCTGTATTTTGCGGAAGCAGGTATTTCAGACCCCTAAACAGTATTTTGTCACGGATGAAGTTGCAGATAGCTGGAACATATAAATAACTGGCTTGATTCCAAACTAAGGAGCATATAGGTGTGCCCTTTAAAACCCTAAGAGTTCTCCCTGACTGCTATGCAATTGCAAGGGTCTCAATGGTAGATGATTGCATGCCCGCATACCTAAGACTGTGTGACACTTGAAACCCTAGAATAGTGAGGGGACACGACCACCGGCTCCCTGCACTTAATATGAACAGAGTCAGGGTCATCTAGAATCAAGCCAGTAAGGAAACACAATAAAGGAAAAGACTTATCTGAGCAAACAGCAGCAGCAGCCTCTAGCAGTGAACACTTCATCCAGGAAGTAGTATAAACCGCAAAGTGAGGCAGTATGGGAGGGAATATAAAGGAAGACGATTAGTCTAAATAAGTGACACCTGGCAGAAGGAAAGGAGATGACAAAGTGAAACCAAAACAAAGAACGTCATACAAGAGGTAGAGAAGAACGTATGCCAGACCTTCTCACAGAACTGGCGGTGACATATTTTGTGGAAACAGGTATATCACACCCCTTAATCAGTATTTTGTGGAAGCAGGTATATTGCACCCCTCAATCAGTTTTTTGGGGGGGCAACCGGTATATCACACCCATTGCAAATAATTGTTCTAATAGCGCTTGTCCCTCTATATACTTGCGGTATCGCAGCTGAACCGCACACAACTGCTGCACAATACAATGCACTATGCACTTTCTATGTTAGCAGGTAATAATAATGCAGAGAGCGTAAAATATCAGTTTGAGATGTTGGTAAGCATGCTTTCTTATTTATGGTTCTCTATTTAGATATATCCCAATTCTGACAAATCCTGCAATTACTCTACTTGATATACACCGTGTATAGTTATCAGATTTTAAATAAGATCCTTATACTTTTGAATATTTAGTGCCTATGTGTACACATAGCATATATATCAGATAGTGTGATCTGGCCACTGATATAACTCCTTAAAAATAGATAAATATAATTAGGCTAGGAACAGTACATATAATGGAAGTGAAAAGAAAGACATGCCATAGGCACTTAAAAGAAGTTAATTAGAAGAATTATTAGCAGAGTCAGAAGTTTTTCTGACAAGCCTGTAAGAAATAACTGTACTGTGAATTGAATTTGATTTTGAAAGGACATTCATACATCCAAATTATTCTTTAAAAAAAAATAAAAAAATCTATTTTTGCTATCTGTCATGTGTCACTTCCTCATACATTATGGTATAACCCTAAAGCAGCTGAGCACATCATTGTATTTCTTATCTCAGTGCTATTGAAATCTATCTTTTAACAAGTGATATGTAATACCTTGTAAAACATTCTCATTTTTCACTTGAAAGCAGTACATTTATCTCTTCCTCTTTATGTCTCATTTCATCTCTTTATGCCACCTGCTAGGCCAGCAAATCTAATCTTTCCTGTTCTGTCCCACTCATGTGTAATAAGAGTCAGCAAATTTTCATTTGACAAGACAAATTGGGATAGCATAAGCTTATTTATAAACCTATGGTGGCTTTGTATTGTTTATATAAATGTCAAAAGGTTGTTGAGGGCTGTTTGACGACACACATAGATTTCATGTGTCACTGTGTGATCTACTTGGTGGGAGATACTCTCCCCGTGAGACAATGCTTGGACCAATACCTCTGTGATAAGGCATCCAATGGTGTACCCCACACATTTTGTTGGAAAAGAAAATGTCATGTCTCAGTTTAAAATAAGAGTCTTGATATTACTTTACATTTTTTATGGTATTAATTATTTCTGCTATACCTTTTCCTATATCTTTAACATACATTAACAGATCATCTGCAAACAAATATACTTTAAAAATAGAAGAGTTTAAAATTAGAGATACAGAAATGAATTTCCCTTCTAGACATAGAGCCTGTGGCTCTATAGACATGTTAAATAACAGTGGTGATAGTGGGCAACCCTGCCTGGTCCCCCCTCCTTAACTTGAAGGGTCATACAGGGCACCTACTGCCTTTGCTAAAGCTTCTGGATCTCTATTAATATTATTAATTGCTCAAAGTTTCCTATCAAACCCATCTTCTTTATTATCCTATGAAGCCAGATCCAGAATATGTTGTCAAATGCTTTTTTCAGCATCAAATGATAAATCACTGCATTTTACATTGTCCTGTAACTGGAGGACACAGTGATGTTTCATCTACAATGATTCAATGATTGAATAATCATCTATTGTCTTGCCAATATGAAGACATCATGAATACATTTTTATTTATTTTTTTGCATATTGGCTTCTGGCACCTAGTGGATTTTTCCTTTTAAGATAATCATGAATGTCTTTATTATTTACTATTTGGGAAATCAGATGAAACAAAAAAAAAAACAAAAACAAAGTTGAAATATAGGGGGGACTTTATTAATCCTTTTATACACAAAAGTGGTGTTAAAAAAAGTCACAAATTACAGCACACACCATATTTGCTCCATAATTTGTGACTTTTGTGTCTCTTGCTACTTTGCTGAAGCCCCTAAAAGGGGTGGGGCCTACCTGGAGGACCAGAGCTTCCATGGCCAACTAGATTTACTAAAAATATACACAAGAAAATGGCATGTTATAGCTTAAGCCTACACCATCCCCTAGCTCAGGGGTAGGCAACCTCTGGCTCCCAGCTGTTGTGAAACTACAATTCCCAGCATGCTCCATTCATTTCTATGAGAGTTCTTAGAAGAGCAGAGCAAGTATGCATACTGGGAGTTGTAGTTTCACAACAGCTGGGAGCCGGAGGTTGCTTACCCCTGCCCTAGCTGATGTAGATTTGAGGTTTTGATACACAAAAGGACAGAAATGAGCTAAAGTAGGCACAACTCACTTCAGTGCACTAAAGATCAAAACTGATATAGGAAAAGTCTTGAAAATCCACCACCACCATAGAGTCCATACCTGACTTTGTATTATTTATTGCATGTTTTTATGTTCTTCATTACAGTGGAAAAAGCATATATACAATAAAAAAAAAAAAGAAAAGATAATGATCCAGTAACCTAAACGGAGGTCAATATATTGTCCTGTAAAAGAACAAGTTAAGGCTAGTTCCCATCAGCACTATTATTTTCCTTAGGCCTCTACAAAAAGTCACACACAGTCCAAAATGGTACCACTGAAAAATACATATCATCCTCACACAGGTCCAGAGGCATAAATATAAAAAAATAAATATGGGTTAAAATAGTGTAGTGATGATCGAGCACCAAAGTATTTGGGTGTTCGGCCCAAACACATTGCTATATTTGTGTGCTCGACCGAACACCCGAGTATAATGGAAGTCAATGGGAGACAACTAGGCACCCCATGCTCTGAAGAGGGGAGGATGCCTGGTCCATTGGAAAAAGTGACAGAAACACCACCGAAATTGATCAGGAACAGCAATGGGACGATGTCTGGATGCATCTTGGACTCCCAGGTCGCTGCCGGAAACCATGTTGTCTGAAATGTATGGCACTTTTACACACTGACAAAAATGCACACAACCCCCCCCAAAAAAAAAAAAATCTATTTTACAGGAAAAATTATTATCAAACATTCTTTCCTGTACATTCAATTGTATATAAAGTGCAAGTGCTGAAAAAAATCACAAGCAAGAGGCACTCTGAAACAGCCTGTATATCACATAAAGGAGGGCCTCATTCACATTGTAGTACAATTGTTCAGGTAGTGAGACTCCTACACTCATAAAGCCTATCTACTAAGTGAAAGAGCTGCCAAAAATCACAAGGAATTGGCACTCCAAAACACCCTTTGTTACACATAAAGGCGGGCATCATACACACCCTTGAATAATTATGATTGGTGGCCTGCTGGTGACCCTCAAAAACATTTGGAGCAAGGGCTTGCTGATCTGAATATCCAAAACATGAGAGGCGAGGGCCTGCTGCTGAGCTGACCCTCTAAAACATGAGGGATGAGGGCCTGCAGGTGAGATGACGCTCTAAAACCTTATATGTGAGTACATGCTGTTCAGCTGATGCTGTAAAACATAATATGCGAGTGCATGCTGTTCAGCTGATCCTATAAAAAAAAATTGTTGAGGGCCTGCAGTTCAGCTCACGCTATAAAACAATTTGAGTGGAGGGAATATATACAGTCTTGAGGAGGAGGAGGAGTAGAAAACAAGATTCAACCATATACTCTTTTTTTGTGGTGGAAAAGGTGCATGGGAATACACTACAGTAGAATTAGTACAATATAAATGATAGATTGAAATTGCCTTTATGTTCATCATCAGCTCAGATCTCCTCTGGTGGGTTCGAATTTGGTGTTCGGCGTGCCCTTAGAAGCCATCATAGCCATGCCTACTAATGGCATGGCTGTGATTGGCAAGCGCAGCATGTGACCCAGCCTCTATATAAGCTAGAGTCACGTAGCACCATACATCACTCAGCTCTTACTAGTGTAGGGATAGGATGCTGCTGCTGTGAGGGAGAGAATAGGAAATAATCTATCTGATATCAGAAGAACTTATTGTTAACTCTGCGATCTTCAGCAATTTTTGTGGGGGGAAAATAGCAGTGCGTCTTATGGGGCGAATGCTGCAATTTACAACGACACACAGCCGCCGTGATGTCACACAGCGAGGTCGGAGAGTGTATCAACTGAGATACTGGGGGCCGGCATGGATTAGGAATGACAGCAGGGATCGGTGCAGTCCCTGTATTCTATTGCACCGGCCCTGCTCACTGTTGTATAATCTTATCTAACCTGCATTGTTAAGATATAATATTCATGTGTAATCCATCTGTATTACTTACAACTAAGTTACGTAGCAGAGAGGAGGGAGGAAGGCACTCACTACGTCTCATGCCTGTGTCGCCCACTTTCTTTTTATTTTCTTTTTTTTTTCTTTATTGAAAGACATTCCAAAGGTTACAGACCTTTTTTTTTTTTTTCAAAAGTAAAACAAGTACAAACAAAAATCAAGTACAATCAGGTACAAATTAGTGTTACAGAAATTTGTGTTACAGAAATCTGTGTTACAGAGAATTGGGATTCTTTTCATACATGAGGACATATACAAGCTCAGCCAAAATCTTTAATTATCTCGCGAGAATGACTTATAGAACTTACGGGTTAACATTATAAAGCTTGTATATCTATTCCAGTAAGTTACTGATCTGGACAATTGCATAAAGGCATTCAACAATGAGTATCAGATAGGCAGAATACACATAAATGGGAAGCAATTAATCATATTTCCGAAATGACGACCATTGCGACCAGCATTTCTTATAAGCAATTACATTTCTATTTTCCCAAGATGCCAGTTCCTCAAATCTATAAATTTGATCAATCTTGGCATACCACCTAGAAATGGGCGGTGTTTCCGTTGAAAGCCAATAGCACGGAATCAGGAGACGGGCCGCATCCAACAGATGGCTAAACAGATGAGGGATGGGAGTCTTGTTATTAGAGATGTGTGTCCCTAGAAGGGCTAAGTCAGGGGAAACGGGGATTGATAAATTGCATATCTTGTTGCATTGTTCAAATATAGCTCCCCACCATGCTTTGATTTTGGAACAGGACCACCATATGTGGAAGAAGGAACCCTTTTCTATTCCACACCTCCAGCACCTGTCTGAGAGTGTAGGGTTGAATCTACAGGTAATTTCCGGGGTTTTATACCACCTGGTTAAAACTTTATAGGCATTCTCCTGGATGCGCACGCATCTCGAAGCCTTATGAGGTCTAATAAGTAATCTGGAAATCGTTATCTGTGTGAACGAGGAGTCAAGGTCTTTTTCCCACATACCAATGAATGCCGGCTTTACTATAGGCTTAGGTGAAATTAGATTTTTGTATATCAGGGAGATCAGTTTAGGTTGTGGGTTAGGCTTATTTAAAAGGTTTTCAAACCAAGTGAGTGGGCGTTGTAAGGAGCTTATCTTAATGAACTTGTTAATAAAGGACTGCAGGAAGGAAAAGAAAGGAGTGGGGAATTTGCAATCTGGAAAAAGTTTAGTGACGGAAGCTAAGCTCATTGGTTCACCATTATCGTCTAGTAGTGAAATCACCGTCTGTTCCGAGTCTCTAATAGATTTTGGGAGGCTATCCAACAGAGCTTTAGGTGCTAATCCCACTATATCTCTCAGTTGAACCAAAGGGGACGGTAAAGGGATCGCATGAATAGAAGTTTGGAGCCAATCCCAGGCCCTCAATGTGGATTTGACTATGGGGTTGTCATTTGTGGCCCTTTTTTGGGATATTTCCTTGTTTATCAGAAGTCCCCTAAAAGGGGTGCCATGGTGTGTTTGTTCGAGATCGACCCAAGGTTCCTTCAAGCTGCCTTTTATCCATCCTACAAATCTAGCAAGGAGGACTGCAATGTTGTATAGTTCAGGGTCAGGTAAAGCTATCCCACCAGAGGGTTTGGGCTTCTTCAAGGTCGAGAAAGCAATCCGAGCTTTCTTGCCAGCCCAAATAAATGTCCTAATCATCCGCTGGAATGAGACATAGAATGATTTGGGCACTGGGATTGGAAGGACCTGTTGGAGATAAGTCATTCTGGGAATAATAAGAGAAGTCACTATATTTTTTCTGCCAAACCAGGATAAAAGAAGATTGTTAAGGGCGGATAGCTGATCTTGTATTGAATTTAGAAGAGGAGTGTAATTTAGGCGGAATAGTGTGTCCGGAACAGGACCTATTTTAACTCCCAAATAAGTGATGTGTGGCTGATCCCAATTAAATGGAGAGTTCGACCTGAGCTTACTAACCAGGGATGAAGAAAAGCCAACATTAAGGACATGTGATTTTGTGGCATTAATTTTAAAATTAGAGAGCCTACCAAAGAGTCCAAGTATACGTTCAATATGTGGGAAAGCTGTGGTTGGGTTCGTAAACATAATAAGCAGGTCGTCAGCAAATGCTGCGACTTTGTGGACATGACGTCAAGCTTTGATCCCTTGGATTCCCTCCTCATTCCTGATGGCCTGTAGCAATGACTCCATCACTAGTACAAATAAAAGAGGGGAGAGGGGGCAACCCTGCCTAGTCCCGTTATGTATGTTAAATGGGGAGGATAGAGAGTCGTTTACAATTACCGAGGCTGATGCATTTGCGTATAGGGAGAAGATTGCATTCAGGAAATTATCTGGAATCCCAAATGTTGATAAGACTTTACACATAAAATCCCAATCTACCCTATCAAATGCCTTCTCAGCATCAGTGCTGAGAAGGATCAGCGGACGTTTAAATCTTTTAGCCTGAAAAATGCAGTTTAGGACTCTAGCCGTGTTATCCTTCCCCTCCCTACCCTTTACAAAACCTACTTGATCTTTTTGGATTAGGGAGGGAAGGAGGGAGGACAGACGAGAAGCCAATAACTTAGCTAGTATTTTAAGGTCTAAGTTTAGCAAAGAGATGGGGCGATAACTGGCACAATCCGAGCTATCTTTTCCGTCTTTATGAATTAAAGAGATGTGAGCTTTCGTCATGTCTGTAGTCATGTTAGCGCCAAATAGAGCACTATTACATACATCTAGTAGAAAGGGGCTTAAAATGTCAGAAAACGATTTATAGTATGAAGCTGGGAATCCGTCAGGGCCGGGACACTTTCCTCCTGGAAGCTGCATGATAGTTTCTTTTATTTCTTGGAGGGTGAAAGGGGCTTGTAGCCATTGGGCCTGCTCCTTGGCTAAAGAGGGTAATGATAAAGATCGTAAAAAGGATGATATTAAATCATTAGGTGGAAAAGGATACTGTATCATATCGTCCTGGTGTTTTAGGTTATATAGAGAGTGGTAGAATTCCTTAAATTGAGCAGCTATTTCGGCTGTAGTGTAAGCTAGCTTACCAGTAGTGGTCTTAATCTGGTGAATAAAATTGTGAGCCTTTCTCTGTTTGATCCGCTGCATCATGAACTTAGATGCTCTATCACCATGGGCATAATATTTAAAACATGCTTGTAGATAATATTTGGCTGAGATAGCATTTAGGATCTTTTTCAAGGCTTCCCTCGCAGCTGTTAATTCGGTAAGGTGAGACTCTAGTAGAGATTGTTTATGGAGGGTTTCCAGTTCCTGGATTCTATGAAGTAAGGCATCTACCCGGGCTTTTCTTTCTCTTTTGACTCTTGCTCCCATAGAGATGAAATGACCTCTTATAAATGCCTTATGGGCATCCCATAGAACCTGGCAAGAGCTCACTGAATTATTGTTGAGAGAAAAATATTCCTTTAGCGCTGTCTGAGTCTGAGATAAGGGGTCACCAAGGGCGATTAATTGCTCATTGAGTCTCCATCTAAACGGGCGCGGGACCTTGTTGGGGGCGGACAGTGTCAAAAAGACAGGGGCATGATCTGACAAGTGCATCGTGCCAATGCCGGCCTGGCTGCAATACTGAAGGTGTTCATTCGATATGAACAAATAATCTAATCTATGATAAGATCCATGCACATGGGAAAAAAAGGAATAATCCCTTTCATTGGGGTTAAAAAGCCTCCAAGCGTCGCATATAGACCAACTGTGTAAGGTTTTCTTGAGCCGTCTAAGCACTTTAGTGGCTAGCGAAGGTTTTTTAGAAGTAGAATCAATGTGGGGTTCAAGTGTTAGATTGAGGTCTCCCCCAAAAATTACCACTCCTTCCCTAAAAGGTTCTAATAAGGATAGCACCTCTATAAGCCATGCAGCCTGGCCAGCATTGGGGGCATATATATTGATGAAAGTGTCGATCTGATTAGCCACGGATCCCTTGAGTAGCAGGTATCTACCTTCCTGATCTTGTGTATGGTACATATAAGTAAATAGGGTAATTTTCCTAAAGCCTATGCTAACACCTCTGGAGGACGAGGATCCCGAGCCACAGTGATACCAATCTGAAAATAATGAATTTTTAAGGTTCGGGTATTTGTCGAATTTAAAGTGAGTCTCCTGAAGAAATAGGACTGAGCATTTTTCTTTTTTCAAATATGAGAAGATTTGACTTCGTTTGGAGGGGGAGTTAAATCCCTTCACATTGAAGGATGCAATACGGAGATCATCCATACTCCAAAGTGAGGGGGTGTACTACAATTATGCTTAATGTGGTTAATATGAGACCTGGTATTGTTAAACACAAGGAGCATTCAACCTCCAGGAACTTAGCTTCAGTATGGCCCACGAATCTTGAAGAAAGGTGTATGTCCTGTATACAAAGAAAGGTACCTGATTTAAAAACAGAAAAAACAAAAGAAAAAGAAAAGGAACAAAAATGGCGAACAACTGTGGAGAAAACACAGTAAAGTGCATTGAACATATTAAAACAGATCAAAACACTTATCATCTAGGGGGGAGAGAGAAATATTCATCTCGCTACATCCTTCCCAAAAGCAAATAGAACCAGACCATGGTTCGCATATGGAGATACAGTAACAATATGTAATCGCAAGATGAAAGCCAAAAGCGTAGTTCACGTGAGACAGGACTTGTGACTTAGGCCTAACCAACGGAGGGCCCTTCATGCGAACATTTACCCTCCCAATCTAATATATTCGGATGACAATATTCGCATATATTAGCGTATGCTACAATTTCCATACTCTTACGTCATGCGAATTGAATTAAGGGTATGGAAAAGCATCCGAGCAGTTAGCTGGAAAGAAATCAAGAAGCATTGAAGATTTAGCAAATCCCATACTACAAAACAGGGAAAGTGGTCCCAGTTTACAAGGTATTATCAATGTGGTCAGCCGAAAAGAATAGAAAACGTGACCTAAGATTTAAATGCAAATGATCGCATAATGAAACAGTCACTGGGATAAAGTACTCGTGCAGTCCCGCAGTTCATACTCATTATGAATATTATTCTCAGCAAGTAAAACCAAGAAAGTCAGGGAAAGGTGAACACCGTTATTCTAATGTCTCAAGACCCGATTCGCAGCGACTAACTCATCTCTAACCATTGATGCATGCGAATTTAAGGTAACCTAACTTAACTGAATCCGCAGGGAATAAACATTGCAGCTATCTACAACGACGATAGACGCCAGCAGTTAACAACCTCATCGTATTATGATGTATACTTGCGAATACCGCTACTGCAGTCCTGCGAGTATATTCTTATCAGGAGAAGACTGGATTCAGTCGACGTTCATAGGAAGTCTCCTCGGAGTGGAAGCAGACATTCTTCTGCCTCTTTGCGGTTTTGGGGTGCGTGGCGGTTCCCAAGGAATGAGAGGAGGTAAGTCCGGCAGAGAAACAGAGTTCTGGAGCACTTCCCAGTTTTCGATAGGTAGCGGCCGAATTTGAAGCTGCTCATAAATCTTCTCCAGGTCTTTAGGTGAGGAGACAAACATGCGTCGGCCATCATGCGAAAACGAAAGACCGAAAGGGAAGGACCATCGATATAATATCTTTTGTCATCGCAACCAGTCTGTGAGTGGCTTAAGCGCTCTGCGTTTGCGAAGTGTTGTTTGAGCTAGATCCTGGTAAATCGAGATTTCATTGCCTTCCCACAGTATCTCAGGACTATTTCTAGCACTAGAGAGAATCGCTTCTTTGGCTGGAAAATGTAGGAACCTGCATATTATATCTCGTGGAGGTTCATTCGGAGGCGGCTTGGGTCTTAGAGCCCTATGAGCACTCTCAATTATAACCTCATGCGCAGTATCGGGGCCTAATAACTGGAGGCAGATCTGCATTACTGCTTCTGAGATATCGCTCGAGCCCACACATTCAGGGATGCCTCTAAATCTGAGGTTATTCCTTCGACCCCTGTTTTCCTGATCCTCCAGCGCCGTGTAGAGCGAGTTAATGTGAGAATGACATTCAGCCAGGTTCGCAGACACCACGTTCTGATGCGCAACCATCTTCTGCTGGTTTTCTTCCAGGGTTTCCACTCTGGATCCAATGTGACGAATGTCACTTCTAATAGCCGCAAGCTCAGAGCTAAGAGGTTCGAGAGCTTCAGCCAGAGAGTCCTTGAGAAAGCTCCTGGAGATTGGAAGAGCGTCAGGGCTGGGAGAAGATTCTCTGCCTCCTTCGGCGCCTGGCGGGGCCTGTTGTTTGCCTCCCGCAGCTTTCGGTGTTCCGGGCGCCATTTTAGTTTCCTTCGCCACATATGAGGCAGCCGCTTTCTTAATAAATTTGTCCATATCTCCGGGCTGAGTCGGCGCTCTGGTAGTACCAGACTGTTCTGCGTTCTTCTGTCCACCGATTTTGACCATTTTTGGCAAATGATAAAGGGCTTTGATTGGCAAATGATAAAGGGCTTTGAAGGATGTCTAAGTAGCGGAGCGACGCTTCACACAGCCATCCACTCTCAACGCCGGCTCCGCCCCCCGTGCCGCCCACTTTATGAATGAAGCAGGCGTCACCCACCCGTCCTCCCGGCCTGCCTCCTCCCTCCTGTCTGCTACGGAAATTAGTTGTAAGTAATATAGCTGGATTACACCTGATTATTATAGCTTAACAATGCAGGTTAGATAAGCACCCTTTTTGTGCTACATCTTACATTTGAGGCCTGCGCTGCATTTCTGACAGTCCAATACAACCATTACATACTGCTTTTATATTGTGGTTTCAAAAAACACCCTTTTTGTGATACATCGTACATTTGTGGCCTGCGCTGTATTTCTGACAGTCCAATACAACCGTTAAATATGGCTGTTACATTGTTGGTTGACAAATGTAAAAATGTTGTGACCGTGAAGTAACTGTATTAAATGCATCTGTCGCACTAATGTGTGACCTCAAGATTTTTTTTTTCTCTTTATGACACCAGCACAACCTTGGGTGGCTGACAGTGCCTCCAGTTCCTTCACATTGTCTCCAACCCAGTTCCTTGCAGAAAGATCAGAGTTGGCACCTGCAGCCCATGTCCATCAGTCTTTCACCTCACCCCCTTGCAAATCAGCCAAGCAGTCTGAGCCCCAAGCCATACAGCAGTCTCTTCTGCTTTTTGATGACTCTGCTAGCAGTGTTTCCCAGGGCCATCCAGATAGCCCTGCCCCAGAAGTGAAGTGATTGAGTGCACCGATACCCAACCACTTATGTTTCAGGATGAGTACATGGGAGGACCACTGCACGTCTCAGATGATGACAAAACACAGGTGACAACTGCTGGGGCTTTCTGCAGTGTGCAGACCGACAAGGAGGGCAGAGGTGAAGATTGGGTGGAAGATGATGTGGAGGACGATGAGGTCCTCGAAACCACATGGAATCAAGGTCATGCGAGTGACCTGTTTGGTTCGGAGGAAGAGATCATGGTCGCACAGAGCTACCAGCACTGCAAAAGAGGGAGCAGGGTGCAAAAGCAGAGTGGCCGTCCCTAGACAGTATGCCTACTACTGCCCACCGCAACCCCGGGACTGAGCACACCAAAGCCAGCTCCAAGGAGTTCCCTGGAATTGCAGTTCTTCAGACAATGTGCTGACAACAATACATGAGAGGTTAGCATGCTGTGCAATCAAAGCCTGAAGCGAGGCATAAACGTTCTAAACCTGAGCACAATGGCGTAGTTACCTCAAAAACAAAGAAAGGTCTCTGGCTCCTCCTGTTTCCTCTTCTGTTGCAGTCTCTGCCTCTTCAACCCCCTCCGGAGTGACAGTGGCACCTGCAAACAGAGGATGTGCCAGCAACTACACCACCTCTGTCATCAAGAATCTCCACAATGTTCCATGGAAGCGTTCAGCTGTCTATCTTCCAAACACTGGAACAAAAGAGGAAGTACCCACCTACCCACCTGCGATCCATGGCGCTGAATGCCAGCATTTAAAAATTCCTGGCCTTTGAAATGCTCTCATTCCGTCTGGTGAACATGGACAGTTTTAAAAATTTGATGGCGGTGGCTGTCGCACAGTACGTTGTGCCCAGCCACCACAACTTTTCCAGGCGAGCCATCCCTTCCCTGCACAACAAAATGGGGGACAAAGTCAGGTGTGTACTGTGCAATACTATCTGTGGCAAGGTCCACCTAACTACAGATACGTGGACCAGTAAGCACGGTCAGGGACGTTATATCTCCCTAACAGAACACTGGTTAAATGCAATGGTGGCTGGTCCTGAGGCGGATAGCAGTTTGGCGCATGTCCTTGGCAAGGTCCACCTAACTACAGATACGTGGACCAGTAAGCATGGTCAGGGACGTTATATCTCCCTAACAGCACACTGGTTAAATGCAATGGTGGCTGGTCCTGAGGCGGATAGCAGTTTGGCGCATGTCCTTTCACCACCGAGGATTGCAGGGCGTTTATCTTTGCCTCCTGTTCCTTTCTCCTCCTACTCCACTTCCTCATCCTCTACCGCCTCCTCATCTGGTCAGCGTAACACCTTCACCACCAACTTCAGCACAGCCAGGGATAAACGACAGCAAGCAGTTTTAATGCGTATCTGTTTGGGGGACAAACCCCACACCGCACAGGAGCTGTGGACTGGCATGGAACAACAGACCGATGAGTGGTTGGTGCCAGTGAGCCTCAAGCCCGACCTGGTTGTGTGCGATAATCAGCAAAATCTCGTAGAAGCTGGGCTTAGCCGGTTTGACGCACATCCGTTGCCTGGCTCATGTGCTAAATTTGGTGGTGCAGAAATTAGTGGTAAGAAATTAGCCCAATATGTCAGAGCTGCTGCAGAAAGTGTGGGCTGTTTGTGCCCACTTTTGGCATTCTCACCCTGCTGCTGCTCACCTGCCAGCCCTTCAGCGTAATTTCTGCCTTCCCTCTCACTGCCTCATATGCGATGTGCCCACAAGGTGGAACTCCACCTTGCTCATGATGGCAAGACTGTGCGAGCAGCAGCAGGCGATAGTGGAGTATCAGCTACAGCACGCATGGGTGAGTCGCTCTGTGGAACAGAACCACTTCAACATCAATGAGTAGGCCTCCATCCGAGACCTATTTGCCTTGTTGCGCTGTTCTTCACCAACATGGCAAGTGCCGATGACACAGTTCTCAGCGTTAATATCCCACTTCTATGCCTCCTTTAAAAAATGCTTCGGGCGATGATGAAAGAGGATGTGGCACAGGACGAGGAGGAAGAGGGATCATTTACAAGGGTTTCAGCCCAGTCATTCACAAGTGGCTCCGAGGATGGGTTCCTGCACCAACATACGCCAGGTACACAATTGTCCAGCCAGGGCACAGTTCTGGAGGATGACGAGGTGGAGGATGAGGAGGAGGAACCGTGTTCACAGCAGGGTGGCACCCAAACCAGCTCATGGGCATCACTGGTGCATGGCTGGGGGGATACAGAGGACACAGACAATACACCTCCCACAGAGGACAGCTTGTCGTTGCCTCTGGGCAGCCTGGCACACATGAGCGATTACATGCTGCAGTGTCTCCGCAACCACAGACGAGTTGACCACATTCTAACTTTTGCTGAATGCTGGGTTGCCACGCTGCTGTATCCCCATTACAAGGACAATGTACTATCCTTACTTCCGTCACTGGAGCGTGATCAGAAGATGCACGAGTACAAGCGCACGCTGGTAGACACCCTGCTGATGGCATTCCCACCTGACAGCGGGGGCTCAGTGGAAGCACAAGGCGAAGGCAAAGGAGGAGGAAGAAGTCGCCAAAGCAGCTGGGGCACCGCCAGTATCTCAGAAGGCAGGGTTAGCATGGCTGAAATGTGGAAAAGTTTTGTCAGTATGCCACAACAACCAGCACCACCAGCTGATAAGGAACGTCTTAGCAGGAGGCAGCATTTAAGCAAAATGGTGGAGCAGTATATGTGCACACGCCTACACGTACTGAATGACGGGTCTGCCCCCTTCAACTTATGGGTCTCCAAATTGGGCACCTGGTCTGAGTTTGCCCTTTACGCCTTGGAGGTGCTGGCCTGCCCTGCAGCCAGTGTATTTTCTGAATGTGTGTTTAGCATGGCGATATCACAGACAAGCGCAGCCGCCTGTTCACAGCCAATGTGTACAAGCTCACGTTCATTAAAATTAATCAGGCATGAATCACACAGGACTTGTCCGTACCTTGTGCAGAATAGACATGTATACCAGCCTCACCCAGCCATTGTTATACTCTAGTGCACTTTATCATTGTTTTATTTTTGTACCCTAACTTAAACAAAAAAATAATAATAAAATACCAGTGTTGGCTATCTCCTCCTCCTCCACCGCTTCCACCTACACTGCCAAGTCCACCACCTCCTGAACCGCCTACTCCATATGGACCTACTCCTCCTAAATCAAGATTATTATTTTTAATTGTTACGCATTTTATGTTATTTTAAGTCATTTCACTAATTCATCTGTTACATTGTTGGGTGACATTCACCAATTTTTGGCTGTGATATACCCCTGCTCTACATAGCGGACAGAGAATTAAATATAGTAAAAAACGTCTGCTGCTGATCGGAAGATTCACAACTATAAGCGCACGCTGGTCGACGCACTGCTGATGGCATTCTTTTTTTTTTGTTGTAAATTCTTTATTTTCAAAATTTTCCAATCAAGATACAGAAAAACAATAGCCTGTTGGCCATAAATTGGGGTAACACCAAGTCAATGGCACAAGTACATAGGCATTGCAGATAACAATTACTTAAAGTAACATTGTGTAGCCATATAAGGTAGTTCTTGTTATAGCAACAAGTGCTAACTCCTGTGTGACTCCTATAAGCATAAGAGGTTTATTCAGTGACAGTCAAATGGAGTACCTAGAGAAGATATGGCTACCTGGATACTATGCACATTTAGTATTGTAAAGGATTGAAGAGAAAGAAAAGGAAAGGAAAAGTGGGGTTATAGCCAGAGGAGAGAAGGGGAGTGGGGTGGGGGGGAGGAAGAGGGTAGACAGCAATTAAGCAGTTTCAGTACACTGTAGTGTTATATGCGAGTTAAAGGACATAACCCGGAATTAGGGTGTCTGTCAGATATTGCCAGCTCTCTTCTAGTTTGTTACACGGGTGTCAGGGGAGTTTGCTTCACTACACTCGCCTAACAACCTCCAAGGGAGCCAGGTTTTCATGAATTTCTCATGATTTCTGTTGATCCAGCTTGTCATTTCTTGAAATTGGCAAGTTTGATTCACTTTAACTATCCATTCCTTTACTGAGGGAGCACTAGGTTCTCTCCAGTGGAGAGGTATGATGGCTTTGGCCGCTGCTATGAGATGGGTTACTAAGTTGTATTTGGATGGTCTGTAAAGGTCGGAAGGAAGTGAGAAGAATACCATTTCGAGAGTAATCTTTAGCCCAGTCGGTGAGACTTTGTTTATGATCTTATTAACTCCTTCCCAAAAAGGGATGATTAGAGGGCATGTCCACCATATGTGGGATAGAGATCCTTCTCCTCCGCCACATCTCCAGCAACACCTGTCAGGGGATAGCCCACATTTATGCAAGAACTCAGGAGTTCTATACCATCTGGAAAGGAGCTTGAAATGATTTCCCTGCAGACGCGTGCACGGTGATGAGCCATGTGAAAAAGCTAGTAGTTTTTTAAGTTCTTGCTCTGAGAAAACCATACCAAGCTCCTTCTCCCATTCTCTGACATATAAAGGCTTTTTCGCCTCGCCCTCAGCTCCCACCAAGGCATAGATTGCTGAAATTTTTCTCTGTTTACGAAGTGGGGACAGCAGAGTGTTTTCAAACTCTGTCATTTGCCTTGCTGAGTTGAGCTTTTCTCTCAGTCCTCCACACACAGCACCTATGTACGCCCTTGTAAGAAAAAAGCTTAATATAGACATTTCCGTGTCTGGGGTGAGCTCTCCCAGTCTAACTTGGGCTAGAAGTGACCATACTTCCTTGTGGATATCACCATTGTTACCCAAGAGGTCAGGAATGAGGATTCCAGGCAGTAGAGGGGACGGGTCGGGTGCTAACTTTTTGCCTAGTTCCTTCCATGTTTCTCTTATCCCCTTCAATAAGGGGTCAGTAACCATTCCCTGATTTTGGCCAGTGTCCGTTAACCAGAGAAGCCGCTGGAGTGTAGGTCCTACCCTATACTGCATGAGTTCAAATACGTCCGGTTGTCTCTGGGGGTCCACTGATTCCAACCATCTATTTAGTTGTATAGCTTGGTAATATCGCAGAGTGTCAGGAAGTCCTAAGCCGCCCCTCGTTCTACTTCTAATTAAAAGGTCATGTGCAAGCCTGGGTCTTTTTCCATTCCACAGGAATTTAAGGAAGAATCTCCTAATCTCTTGAAAGAATGTTTTTGGTAAGTATATCGGTACGAGCTGCATGACATATAGGATTTTGGGGAAGACATATGCTTTGATCACATTCTTTCTGCCTATCCAGGATAGGTATGGCAGATTGTATTTCAATAGTAATTGTGTGATATCTTTTTTAAGGGGAATGTAATTACATTTAAATAGATCATCTAGGTTTCTTGGGATCTTTACTCCCAGATACTTTATTGGGCCCTTTGTCCAGTGGAAGGGGAGGCTGTTCTGTAGGGGGGTTGCTCTGGAGTCAGGGAGTGAGATATTCAGAATTTTCAGATTTAGAGTGGTTGACCTTAAAGTCAGATATCTGACTAAAAATCTCAATCTTTTTAACCAGTTGGTCGAGTCCTTTATCCGGGTTAGTCACCAGGAATAGAAGGTCGTCTGCGAAGGCAGTACATTTTCGTTCTACTTTAGTATGTTTGACGTCCTCAATTTCCTGAGTCTGTCTGACCAGCTGTATGAGTGTCTCTACTACCAGTATGAATAGGAAGGGTGACAGTGGGCACCCTTGTCTGGTCCCGTTTGAAATTTCAAAAGTTGGGGACAGTGTTCCATTAACTTTCAGCCTGGCGTGTGGCTGTTGATAAAGTGTGAATATCGAGTGGATGAAGGGGTCAGGGATGGCAAATTTCTCCAAAGTCAGTTTCATGAAGTTCCACTTGACCCTGTCAAATGTCTTTTCCGCATCGATGCTCAGCAGAGTCAACGGGAACCTCTTTGACTTAGCAGCGTGGATTGCGTGGAAGATCTGATGTGTGTTATCTTTCCCCTCCCTCCCCTGGACAAAACCTGACTGTTCTGGGCCGATTAGATAAGGAAGTATTTTACTTAATCTGGAAGCCAGTATTTTGGCCCAAATTTTCAGATCTAATTTTAGGAGAGAAATTGGCCTATAGCTTCCACAGTTCTGGGGGTCTTTGCCTTCTTTATGAATGAGTGTTACGTACGATTCCTGTGTCTGTCTAGGCAGCGAACCTCCCTGTAGTAATGCGTTGCATACATCAGTGAATCGGGGAGTTAAGATATCTTGGAAACTTCTGTAGTATAATAGGGATCTGGGCCTGGGCTCTTACCCGGGGGGAAACTGCGAATAATAGAGGACACTTCTTCCAGAGTGACTGGGGTAGTCAATAAGTCTATGTCAGTTTGTTGGACTGCTGGAAGTTTGAGCGTATTTAGGAATTCCCTAATGTGTGCCTGTCTGGCGTCGGTTTGCCCGTAGACATTGATTTATTCAAGTTGTATAACCCTTCATAGAATTGTTTGACGGCTGTAGCTATTTCGGGTGTGTCCTGGGTAATCTTATTATCAGACTTTTTTATTTCGGGGATATATGTTACATTTTTAGTCTTTTTTAGCAGCGAGGACATCAATTTGCCCCCCTTATCTCTGTGTACATACACTTTATGTTGAAAGTTCAACATCTGTTTCCTCACCTTCTGCGCTAAGAGGCTTTTTAGTTGAAGTCTGAGATCTGTTAGCTCCTCCCGTTTCTTTCTGCATGCAGATATTTTGTCTATTTTCTCAAGCCTCATTATCTGGGTTAGCACGGAGTCTACCTTCTTCTGAAGCTCTTTTTTTTCTCTAGTGCCAATAGAGATAAAACAACCCCTAATGTAGGCCTTATGTGCCTCCTATTCAATAGGTGAGGTGCTGTGTGTGGAGGAATTGATTCGAAAATACAGCTCTAATTGAGACCTGACCTGGTCGAGGTGAAGTCTGTTGTTCAACAGAGATTCGTTGAGTCTCCAGTTCCATTCTCTCCTTGGTAGTGAGGCCAGGGCAAGGGTCAGATGGCATGGTGCGTGGTCGGAGACAGTAATACTCCCAATCTCGGCGTTGCTGGAGACAGGTAAAAGAGAAGCAGATGTTAAGATGTGATCGAGCCTCTGGTATGAACCGTGTGGGTTAGAAAAGAAAGAATAATCTCTTAACTGTCGGGTTACTAATTCTCCATACATCTAAAAGCCGGAGGTCCTGGAATTTTCTGTGTAATCTACTTATATGTTTCTGCGCTATGTGTGACTTGGATGTGGAGGAATCGAGATCTGGGTCTAATACCAGGTTAAGGTCCGCCCCTAAGATCACCTGACCTTCTGCAAAATGCTTAACAGTGTCTAGAGCCTTGAGGAGCCATTGTACAGTAGCTGTATTAGGGGCATATAGGTTGGCTAGAGTATATTTTCTGGATGCTATCTCCCCTTTTAAGATCAGGAGCCTCCCTTCCGCGTCTGTAAGCTGTTGCGAGAGTGAAAAAGGTATGGACTGGTGTATAGCTATAGATACACCTTTGGAAGCTGAGGAAGGGTGGGCGCTATGGAACCACTGGTTATATGGTTGAGTTGGCAATTTTGGTATCTTTTTCTGGCGCAGATGAGTTTCCTGTAAAAAGACTATGTGTGAGCCCATTTTCTTCAGGGTTAACATCACCTGACCTCTCTTTTGAGGTAAATTGAGGCCTTTAACGTTGAAAGTTGTTACTTTAACCTCTGCCATATCCCACTAGATAGAGGAACACTCTACTTATGTACTAGGACAAGAAGTTTGTAAGCTGTCAAGTAGGGAGAGTGAGGGTGGTGTAGGTAGGGCGGGGGGGAGAGTAAAGTGTAAAAAAGGTAGAGAGAGATCAAGAAGAGGAGAAAAACAGATAAGTGCAAGTATTAAACAATATAACAGTAGCTTTTCCTACTAATATCTCAGGCTTAGATCAGCCAAATCAGGGTGGATACTGGGGGAAAAAATAAGTGGGTAAAGGTGGTCTTGAGAGTAATATGAGATCGGTGTAGCCAAACACCCATGCTCATAAACCAGATTGTGACTAGCTATCCGGTCGGTGACCCTACTATTTTGTTCTAATCTTGCCGTCCTCCTATATATATATATATATATATATATATATATATATATAAAATGAAAAAAGAAAAAACACAGGCGGCACCACCCTTCGTATATGGGTGCAAAATCCAAGGACGGCAGCAGGTGCCCGTATTGTAGATACAAAAATTGGACTGCACTCCCAGCAATTCGTGAAGAAAATCTTAGTTTATTCACCCATCTATGGCAAAGCGACGTTTCGGCTCCAACTGAGCCTTTCTCAAGCATTGGTGAACAGTGCATAGCAAGCATATATAGGTGTATCACTTATATAATCAATATAATCACATAATTGGTACTTTACAAATAGTATCTGTGCATAATACATACATGTACAAAAAACACACATCATTAATATTACAAATGCAGTGGATTCAAACACTAAAAAGCCTTCACCCTGCAGGCTTAAACATTGATTACAGATATGGAGGGATTACGTAAGGATAGCAGTTTGCCCTGGTGTACCTTGTATGAACTTTGTGTAAAATCCTGTGTATAGTACTGAAACATTGGTTTTATTTTTAAATTTTTTTTTAACACAATCTAATTCACATTGTCACTAACACATTTCTTATTGTCTCTTTAGACAAATCCGATGCCGAAGGTACTGTGGAAGACGGATGAACCTGAGAGTGGATGACAAGCCCCATATTATTAATTTTTGATCTGCTAATTTAGTTTGATTTATATGATTTTACATTTTTTGTGCAGTCCAAACGTTTATTCCATCCAGTTGTAATATACATTAATGGGGAATGGATCCAATTCTGTATAGATTATCCTTATGTGGACAGCGCTCTGATATAATGAGGAGCACCCTCATAGTTGCTTAAGGAAGCTGGGTTTGATCCCATGGGGCCAACGACACTGACGTGCCGGGGACCGGTGTGGGATCTTTGGATGTGCGTTCATCGTTTTGGGCAAAGACGATGACGCATACCACCTGCTGTATTGTGGTAAGTGACCACAGCAACTGACACTACAGAACGCTTCTTTATTACTAAGATGTGCAGTTAAGATCCTTCCTGGATAGGATTCCCTCAACCAATATGGTGGATATAGGGTGATGAGAACAGTGCGCAGGCGCGGCCTTCTGCTGACATCGGTGGGCGTCATCAAGGTGCGGCTGATGTCATCAGTGAGCGGCGACCTGGCGCGTGGATGCGGCCTCTACTGATGAGGCTGACAGGCTGGAACATGCGCATTGGACAGCACAGGACGCGCCGATCGGCGCTACAGTATATGTGGGCTCCATCCGTCTATCAGGGTAAAATTCATCAATCTTCTATATTGTTGCACTTTGTTACCGTTTCAGCTGATATACTAATGATATGTTAATTAGCTACAGGTGCAAACAATTATGTATTCTTTAGTATTTCTTTGTAATACTGCACATTTTTGACTTTTTGTCATTTTATTCAGCACATGTTACTTGATGTAATATTAATGATGTGTGTTTTTTGTACATGTATGTATTATGCACAGATACTATTTGTAAAGTACCAATTATGTGATTATATTGATTATATATGTGATACACCTATATATACTTGCCATGCACTGTTCACCAATGCTTGAGAAAGGCTCAGTTGGAGCCGAAACGTCGCTTTGCCATAGATGGGTGAATAAACTAAGATTTTCTTCACGAATTGCTGGGAGTGCAGTCCAATTTTTGTATCTATATATATATATATATATATATATATATATATATATTTTTTTTTTTTTTATGTTATTTTTTTGGATTAAGTGCTAAAGGGGATAAGAAATAGGGGGGGGGGGAGGGAAGGCGGGGATGTCTAGATAAGTGCATTCTCTTGCTAGAGGAAAGGAGGCATAGTATATGCAGTGTTATGATAGCTGCATGAGTTCAGTGGCGCTTATCCCTTCGTTCTAGCACTAGAGACGTATATGATAAGTATTAATATGAATACTGTTTCATAGGGGTATGATAGGGCTCTAGAATCCTCTTCTCCCTATTTGTCCTGATCGTTTATCTCTTAAAAGTCAAACAGGGTGGCCAGGGGACAAGCAGGGAAGAGAGGGGGGGAGGAGGATCGACAATTGCTTAATGGCTAAAGAGTTGGGCTGTTAGAGGGAGAGACAAAAGGACCGGCTATACAGGTAAGCCGAACCATAAACGTATCTATAACTTGTCAGGTAAAACCAGAGACATATAATATTCGCATAGGCGTAGTTTCAGGATCGCATCGGAGCCTAAGCGGCTCTTCCTTTTTTTTCCTTTAAAAAGGAACCTTTAAAATAACAGAGGGTCTTCAGGGGATCTTGAACATCCGTCGCCGTACCAGCTGCACGTTATGAAACTGTGGTCCACAGATCCTGGACCCGTCTTCAGGGCAGTGGGGATCGCCCTTCTGCTGCTGCTCTGGGCATCTTGGATTTCCCCTTAGGCATCTTCTTCCAGGGTTCGATCTGGGTGAGCCGCGGCAGATCCGTAGGTTGGGCAATCAGCATCCAGGAAGGGACTAACAGCGGGCGGATTCCTATGGCTTCCCATGCTCTTTCAAGATCATCTGGGGTATGTATCACGATGCGTTTGCCATTTTTTATGATCGCAATACCGAAGGGGTATAGCCAGACGTATTGTATTTTTTGATCTCTCAGCGCATCTAGAAGGGGCTTCATAGTGCGTCGTTTCGCCAGGGTGGAGGGTGTTATATCTTGATAGATACCGATGTCCGCACTATCGTAGGCAATCTGTATTCTCTCTCTGGCTGCGGCCATTATTCGGGCAGTGTCCACAAAGGATAGCAGACCACAGACAACATCTCTGGGTCTCTCATTCGGCCTCGGGGCTGGTCTTAGAGCTCTGTGGATTTGTTCTATTATAACCGAAGCGGCCGACTCCTGGCCTAATAGATCGGCAAAGATTTCCATGGCCACTTTATGCAGCGCTTCAGAGGCCCAGGATTCAGGTAGGTCCTTGATATGGATATTCCGTTGCCTGCTTCTGTTTTCCTGGTCTTCTAACATCAGCATCGCTTTGTTGAGCTCTGTGGTGTGGAAGTTAAGATATTCCTCTACTCCCGTGGAGTGCGATACAAGCTCTTGCGCCGCTGTTTCAAGCTACTCGACTCTGTGCCCCATTTGAGTTATCTCAGATTTTATGTCCGAGAGTTCCACCAGTACTGGCTTTATGGCCTTTTCCAGCGCTTGCCCCAGTACCTTAGTAAGAAATGATTTCGATACAGGTGAGGAATCACGAGATTCCACTGTGTCTCCTTGAGAGCTGTCTGCATCAGAGTCCTCTCCTTCTTCGGCGCATACAGCTGCCGCCGCCATCTTAGGACCCGTGCCTGGCGAGAGGAGCGCTTTCTTCCTGAGGAAACGCTCCATTGCTTGCTAGCTCTTTTGGGTTCTTGGTGTGTCAGGGGTGTCAGCTCCCCTGTCTCTGCCATATTTGACCATTTGGGGGTGGGTCACCGCTAATTAAATGGTTTAAATTGCTTGAGTGCAGAGGAGCCGAGGTCTCACACAGCCATCTGCAGTCCCAGCTAGGCTCCGCCCCCGCTGATGGCATTCTTACCTGACAACGTGGGCTCCGTGGAAGCACAAGGCGAAGGCTGAGGAGGAGGAAGAGGTCACCAAAGCAGCTGGGGCACCGCCAGTACCTCAGAAGGCAGGGTTAGCATGGCCGAAATGTGGAAAAGTTTTGTCAGCACGCCACAACCAGCACCAACAGCTGATATCGAACATCTTAGCAGGAGGCAGCATATCAGCAACATGGTTGAGCAGTATGTGTGCACACGCCTACTTGTACTGACTGATGGGTCTACCCCTTCAACTTCTGGGTCTCCAAATTGGGCACATGGCCTGAGCTTGCCCTTTACGCCTTGAAGGTCCTGGCCTGCCCTGCAGCCATTGTATTGTCTGAGTGTTTGTTTAGCACGGCAGGAGAGGGTTATCACAGACAAGTGCAGCCGCCTGTCCCCAGCCAATGTGGACGAGCTCACATTCATTAAAATAAACCAGGCAGGGATCCCACGGGACTTGTCTGTACCTTGTACAGAAAAGACATGTATACCGGCCTCACCCAGCCATTGTTGTACTCCAGCGCACTTTGTCTTTGTTTTATTTTTTATATTTCCCAATATTTTGCGGTCTACCCAAATTTTAACAAAAAAAATTAATAATAAAATAAATGTAAAAACAAAACCAAAAATCAGTGTTGGCTACCTCCTCCTCCTCTACTGCAGCTTCCACCTACACCATTACGTCCACCGCCTCCTCAACCTCCTACTCCATATGGACCTCCTCCTCCTATATCAAGATAATTATGTTTTTATTTTTATGTATTTTATGTTATTTTAAGTCAGTTCCCTATTCACATTTGTTTGTAGTGCACTTGCCATGCTCTTAACCACATTTTTCTGCCTCTTGCAGCCCTCTAGCCCTTTCCATGACTTTTTTAGAGCCATTTTAGCACTCCAAAGTTTGGGTTCCCATTAACTTCAATAGGGTTCGGGGTCAGATTCTGGTCCAGTTCGGGTTCCGAACTCAAACTTTTTGTGAAGTTTGGCCAAACCCATCGAACCCGAACATCAAGGTGTCCGCTCAACTCTAGGGGCAATCCAGGCCTTGTTTATTTTTATTTGAGTCAACCTGTCAGCATTGCCAGACACACTTATCTGTTATAATGCCACCAGCAGCACTAAATATACGCTCAGACAAAACGCTGGTGGCAGGGCAGGCCAGCACCTCCATGGCATTGAGCGAAAGCTCATGCCTCGTGTCCAGCTTGGACATACAGTAGTTGTAAGGCACTGAGGGATTATTTAGGAGGCTGACACAGTCTGCTATGTATTCCTTCACCATCTTCCAAAACTTTTCCCTCCTTGTACCACTAGGCCACGCATCAGGGTGAGGTTGCTGGCGGGGTGTCATAAAAGTGTCCCATGCCTTGGAGAGTGTTGCCCTGCCTTTGTTGTAAATGCTGTGTGTTCCCCTTTTCTCCCTTTCTCGGTTGCCTAAGGAAGTATGAACTCTGCCGGCCGCGTTGTCAGATGGAAAATTTTGGAGCAATCTCTCAACAAGTACCTTCTGGTATTGCACCATTTTACTCTTTCTCTCCACCACAGGAATGAGAGATGAGAAGTTATCTTTGTAGCGGGGGTCGAGAACGGTGACCACCCAGTAATCCGTGTTATCTAAAATGCTTAAAACGCTAGGATCACGGGAAAGGCAGTCCAACATGAAGTCAGCCATGTGTGCCAGAGTAACAACAGGCAAGATGTCGATGTCGACATTGAGTAGACACAGCAGTGGGGACATTTAATCTGATAATAGCGTTATCACCAATAACCATCTGTGTGGATTCATCAAAGTATTTTAAAACCTCAGAGAGGCCTGACATCAATGCCCACTCTTTGCTTGTGAATAGTGGCAGTTGACTCGAAAGGTGACGACCATGTTGCAGCTGGTATTCCCCTCTGCTGCTCACAAAGCCTTGCCAACATGTGGAACGTATAGTAACAGCGCATGCTCACGTTGCACAACAGTCGGTAAGCTGGAAGCCGCAAGTGCTGCTGCAGCGTTGACAGACCGGCTGAAGCTGTGGACGAAAAGGGTCACACACACGGCGTACCTTCACTAGTAGCTCTGGAAAATTGGGGTAGGTTTTGATAAACCGCTGAATCACTATGTTTAAGACGTGGGCTGGGCATGGGATGTGTGTCAGGTTGCCGAGATCCCAAGCTGCCACCAAGTTAACGATATTATCAGACACATCCATGCCTGGCTGTAGGTTGAGTGGTGGGAGCCACAGCTCAGTCTGGTCCCTTATACCCTGCCACAGATGTGCGGTGTTGTGCTGTTTGTCCCTTAAGCAGATCAGCTTCATCACGGCCTGTTGACACTTACCCACAGCAGTGCTACACTGCTTCCAGCTAGCGACTGATGGCTGACTGCTGCTGGAGGTGGAAGTCGAGGAGGAGGCGGCAGAGGAGGAGAAGTGGGGGTTGTAGCCAGTAACATGGCTGCTGGCAGAGACCCTGGTAGATGTAGCCCGCAATCCTGGGCATGGATAGCACCTATGCCATCCCAGGGTATGACTCACTCCCAGCCTCCACAGCATTCACCCGGTGTGCGGTCAGGGAAATGTAGCGTCCCTGGCCACCAGCACTTGTCCATGTCAGGGCACGGTCAGGGCACGGGTGATGTTCTGGGACACATGCTGGTGTAAGGCGGGCATGGCCCACCGTGAAAAATAGTGGTGGCTGGGGACTGCGTACCGAGGGATGGCCACCGACATCAGGCTGCGGAAGGCCTCAGTGTCCACAAGCCTGAATGTCAACATTTCAAGGGCCAGTAATTTTGAAAGTTGTGCATTTAGTGCTATGGCATGTGGGTGGGTGGGTATTTGCGCTTGTGTTCAAATGAATGTCTTATGGACAATTCCACTCTGCGCTGGGACAGGGAAGTGGATGTTGTTGCTGATGGTTTATGCAAAGCTCCAGGTGCAGAGTGAGGGGCATCCGGGTTTGCGTCCTCAACAGGGGATTGGCCAGCAGTGCGTAACAGAGGGGAAGAGGAGGCAGTGGTGTGACCCGTCGACACATATTGTGGACCAAGGCGTTCCGCCCACTTATTAGGGTGCTTGGATGCCATGTGGCGGATCATGCTGGTGGTGATGAGGTTGCTAGTGTTAACGCCTCAACTCATTTTGGAACGGCACAGGTTGCAAACTACCACTCTTTTGTCGTCTGCACTTTCCTCATAAAAGTGCCATATTGCGGAACACCTACCCCTTGGCAAGGTAGATTTACGCATGGGGGTGCTTGCTTTAACAGTTGCAGGCTTTTTTGGTGTGGGCCGGCTTCTCTATTTTGCAACCCCACTGCCTCTTCCAGCCTGTTGCAGTGCTGCAAATCCCTCCCCCTCTGTACTGCTGTCCTCGCTTGGGCTTTCCACCTTCCCATGTTTGGTCAGTGACCTCATTGTCCACACCTCCTCTTCGACTTCCTTACTCTGCTCATCCTCCTGACTTGACCTAACCACAACCTCAGTGATTGACAACTGTGTCTCATCATCATCCACCTCATGAACAAATGATTGTCATTTACCACAGTCATCTTCTTGAGACTGTAAAGGCTCAAGAGGTTGGGAATGAGGGCACAATATCTCCGGATTATCTTAAGCCTGCTGAATGCGAGGGCCAAATCTAATGGTGGCACTGGAAAGAGCTCCTCGGAATATTCGAGTGTGGAATCACTCCTTTAGCAAGCCTCTCCATGGTGGGAGGAAGGATGATCAGAGTGAAGATTTGATTGACCAGACTCTTGACTACAGAGACTGGATTTGATGGAAGAGAGGATGGTGCTTAACCGACTGGAAGCATTATATTCAGCAATCCAACTGACTAACTGTTCACACTGGTCTGACTTGGACAGTGTTGTCCTGCGCCGCCTAGCTAAATTGGACATGAAGCTGGATACAGTGGATGTTTTTTTTTTTTTTTTTTTTTTTTTTTTTTTTCTGGTGCACTGGCAGCAGGCACAGATTTATTGCAGTACATGTCAGTATATGTCACAGAAACCCACAGAATATGGACACTATATTAGGCACAGATTATTGGAATCTGCAATACAGACACTGCTTTCTGATGTAGTACAGTATTGGGTGCAGAACACCACAGATTATGGACACTATATTAGGCCCAGATTATTGGAATTTGCAATACAGACACAGTTTTTGGATGCAGAACAGTGTATGTCACAGAAACCCACAGAATATGGACACTATATTAGGCACAGATTATTGGAATCTGCAATACAGACACTGCTTTCTGATTTAGTACAGTATTGGTTGTAGAACACCACAGATTATGGACACTATATTAGTCCCAGATTATTGGAATCTGCAATACAGACACTGTTTTCTGATGTAGTACAGTATTGGTTACAGAACACCACAGATTGCAGACAGTATATTAGGCCCAGATTATTGGAATTTGCAATAGTTTAGTATTTTTTACACAATGCCGCACACTATGGACACTAGATGTGGCCCAAATTATTAAAGACACAGTCTGCGGATGATGTACAGTATATGTCATCAATAGGTATAAAATAAAAGTATCTTGCTTCTGTCAAACACACACAGTATTCCTTAAAAGGAATTTGGGATCTTTGAAAAACTTTTGGTAGCAAAAACAGCAAATTTATCTCTCTGCATTTTATGTCCCTTCCTCAGCACTGTCCCTGAGACTGCAGGTAAATAGATTGCTGCTCTAAAACACACAAACACACTCACATACACAGTATTCCTTAAAAGGACTTGGGTCTTGGAAAAGCTTTCTCAGAATAAAAACTGTGAAATTCGCTCCCTACTCTCTTTCCCTTCCTACACTCTGGTCTCCCTGTCTACTTCTGAACCGAACATGCGTCATCAGTTGCTATATAGCACCCAAATACGTGTTCTGGCCAGCCAATCACTTAAATGCCAGCAGCCAACATTGGCTGATTAAAACCCGCAAAACGTGCAGGTAGGAGACTCGAGCATTGTGTTCAAGCACATGCGGTACTCGGTCGAGTACTGCCATGTGCCGAGCATAACAATGCTCGAGCCGAACAGATATTCAGCCAAGCATGCTCACTCATCACTAATGGCAATTAATAGAAAGTTTTTATTTTTTACAGTATTAAAACACAAATAAAATCATTATGCAATCATGCTGACCTCGAGAATGAAGGTAACAAGTAAATTTTACTGCAGAGGGAATGCCATGAAAAAAAAAAAATTAAAAAAAATACATAAAACTGTTGTAAAAATTGCATTTCTTTTTCTACTTTCACCCCATTCTGATTTTTTTTCCAGCTCCTCACTACATGATATGCATTAATAAATGGTGCCATTAGAAAGTACAACTTGTCCCGCAAAAAAACAAGTCTACGGCTATGTGAACATAAAAAAAAAAAAGTTTGGGCTCTAGGAAGGCAGTGAGTGAAAAATGAAAATGACAAATTAAAGGGTCATCTAGGAATTAAACATAAAAATGAGATTTAAATAATGTCATTGTCTGATGACATGTGGTCAATTACTTAATGATTTGCAACTTGCAGAGCATTCATTTTATTTGTTTCCTTTTCAACTGCCTCCAACAAGATAAATTAAAAGTTTATGACAGCCCTTTGCTAAGTACATTATAATAGAAACTGCAAGCCTACTGAGGCATGTTATAAAGTCTTTTAGCCAAACTGTCTTTGCATAACAAGAGTTCTTCATGTGAGTATTACTATAGCACATAGGTTTCAATTCAGCATTTTATAGTTGATTTTCACCATTGATTGTGCTCTGAAAGTCCTACCCAGTAGATGCAAGTCATTGTTGTGTTCTTTCAGCTGAACATGTCTTGACAGTTTTCGATGTCAACCTCTTTAGATGTTACAAAACATCACATAATGTATTTTGGCCGTGTGAGTTAACCACACAAATTTTCATAGCAAATGTTAGAGATTTAGCGAATTTCCGCTTATGAAATTTGTTCACACTTCGTTGGTGGTAAAAGGTGAATTGCGTTATGGATTCCGTTACCACGGACCATAACGCAATTCTATGATGGAATGCATAATGGAATGCCTTTAGAGGCATTCCATTATTAATTCCATCATAATAGAAGTCTATGGGCTGCAAAACGGATCCGTCCCGTTTCCGTTATGCATGAGAGGACTCCCCTGCATACTGGAAACGGGACAGATCCGTTTTGCAGGCCATAGACTTCTATTATTACATAAGTCATTTTACTAGCTGAAGTTTCCAAATACTGCAACATGTTCTGGAAAGGGAAAGCATTTATAGTTTTAGATGACTTGAGTTTAAACTAAGCTGTAGTTTAAAATGAGCTGTATACACAGCTTCAGGATGTGTAATTTCATTTTTTAACGTTTTCCAAATTCTTATGACAATTTGAAATGGGATATCCCACAAAAATTATTACTGAGCAATGACATTCTGGTTCACCCTGCCCTGCATTCAGAGGTGGACTAACATACTCAGTAGCTTCTCTGCTTCCTTCTCCTCCCCTGAGTGCCAGCATAGTGATCTCTTAGAGAAGCAAAGGAGGACATATTTTATTGTTTTATTTATGCATTAATTTATTCATCCCCACTTTTAAATTCATAGCAATATGCATCCCTAGTGCTCTCTAAATAGAAGAGAATGAGATTTAGGGTGGAGCATTAGATACATTGCATTAAAAAAGTCTTTAAACCATTTCACTGTTTCACATTGTTTTGTGTTGTCATGTGGCCTTATGCTAAATATATATATATATATATATATATATATATATATATATATATACATTATCCAATCAGTCTGCACTCAGAAACCTATAATGACAATATGAAAACTGAATTTTAGAAATGCTAGCAAATTTTCTAAAATAAAAAAATAAAAATTTGCATGGACATCAGTATTCAGACCCTTTGCTATGAGACTTGAGATTTAGCCTCCCATTTCTCTTGATCATCTTTGAGATGTTTCTACACCTTGATTGGAGTCCCCATTTGGTAAATTCTGTTGATTGGGGATGAATTGCAAAGACATACATCTGTCTACATAAGGTCTCACAGCTGACAATGCATATCAGAGCAAGTGGAGGAAAGAACTGGCTGTAGGGCTTAGAGAAAAACAATTCTGCTGCACTGAAGGTTTCCAAGAGCACAGTGATGTTCATAATTCTTAAATAGACATTTGAAACTATCTTTCTAGAGCTCACCTCCCCACCAAATTAAGAAATTGGGGAAGAAGGGCCTTGGTAAGGGAGGCAAACAACACAATTATCACTCTTGCTGAGAGACAAAGACCCTCTTTACAGATGGGAGAAACTTCCAGAAGTATAGCTATCACTGCAATACTCCACTAATCTGGGCATTGTGGTAGAGTGGCCAGAAAGAAGCCTCTCCTCTGTAAAATACACACGAAAGCCTTTGCAATAATGCACCTAAAGGATTATCAGATTGTGAGGATCAATAACCACAGGTATGATGAAAACAAAATTGAACTTTTTGGCTTTAATCATAAGTGCACTGCTCATCACCTCCAATACCATCCCTACAGTGAGGCATGGTGGCAGCATCATGCTATAGGGTTGTTTTTCAGCAGTTGGGACAAGTAGACTGGTCAGGTTTGAGGGAAAGCTAAATGGAGCAAAGTACAGAGGTATTCTTATTGAAAACATGATTCCGAATGCTCTAGACCTCAGTCTGAACTGAAGGTTTACCTTCCAATAAGATAATGACCCGAAACACTTAACCAAGACAATATAGGAGTGGCTTAAGGGAAACTTTCTTATTGTACTTGAGTTGCCCGGAGAGACTTGAAAATGGTT
Organism: Bufo gargarizans; assembly: GCF_014858855.1. Taxonomy (NCBI): domain Eukaryota; kingdom Metazoa; phylum Chordata; class Amphibia; order Anura; family Bufonidae; genus Bufo; species Bufo gargarizans. The sequence goes on from NC_058080.1 coordinate 116,317,708, forward strand.
GTCCACCGACGGTCCCTGTCCAACCCAACAGAGTTTAAGAGGATCTACAGAGAAGAATGGTATAAAATCCTAAAATCCAGGTGTGCAAACCTTGTGGCATCATACCCAGGAAGACTGGAGTCTGCAATTGCTGCCACAGATACTTCAACTAAAGGGTTTGAATACTTATGCCAAATGCAATATATAACCTTTGTACTTTTCAATAAATTAACAAAGATTTTGAAAATGTTGTTTACTCTTTGTCACTATGGGGTAATTACTGCAGAATGATGGGGGAAATATATATATATTTTTTTCTTCTTAATTTAGCACAAGACCACAACATATTTTTTTTATATTTTTTTCAAAGAATTGTATCATTTGTATATTTGGGGCTATACTGTCTGTGGGGGACTATTTTCTATACTGCGTAGGAAAGGTTTAACAAGAGCTGATTATAGTGCATCCTGGGAAATGTAGGTACTTGACTGACCCATATGGCGAGCTACTGCTGCCTACAGAAAGGGCAAAATTCCCTCCCAGATAATAGGCTTTAAAGGTGAAAAAAAAAGGAAAACTTACACTGAAAAGCAGAGTGTTTGCAATTATATTGTTTAAGGGCTTTTGTAACTAGATTTATTGCAATAAAACAGGCTGACCTGAAACTTGTGCACTGGTCAGCAGAAACTATCTGTGTTGGTCCCATTCTCATCTGTACTCACATTTCAGAGAAAAAAATTGTTTTAGTAGCTGCAAATGAGCCTCAAGGAGCAATGGGGGTGTTGCTGTTATACCTAAAGGCTCAGCTCTCTCTGCAACTGATGTGCCCTCTCTACTTTGACAGGGACAGACAGTAAATATGTTTTCACTATCTAAGCTTATTAAAGTGCAGATGGAGTGGCAGTTGCTGAGAGAGCTGAGCCTCTAGGTGTAACAGTACTGCCTCCATTGTTCCTAGAGATATATTTGAATATATTAAAACTTAATTTTTATCCTAAATACGTGCACATATGATTATGAGACTAACACATTTAGCATCTGCTGACCAGCACATGTCTCGCGTCAGCCTGTGTTAAATTATTCAATTTGCAGGATAGTCCATTTAAACACTATCAATATGATAAAGCTTTCCATATCACAACCATCCATTAAGTACTGAATTTAAAAAGGAAAAGTATATATATATTATACATATAATATATATATAATTATTTTTTTCAGCTAGGATCATTCTCAAGGCTATTAATAGCCCTTTGTGTCATAAACATCAAACTGTTTTCTTTGAAAGTAAGAAGGACAGGAGAATGAATATTTTATGCCCGTAGCTTTTGAGGAACATTACGCTTTTCAGTCTTAAAACACTGCTTCTGCATGCATGCCAATCAGTGGTCTTTAACGGATGTAAAATGCATCTTGTCTCCTTGTCATTGAAAAATGTAAGGATCGCCAGATACGGTACATCTAAAATATTCATCATGTAGACAAAAGTCTGGGCTTGGGAGGAAATTGCTGAGCACTGCTGACGGCTCTTATCTTTTTTTTTTTTCTTAACCTCTCCACTTAAAAGCTTTCAGTACAGATAAAACTGCTGTCTATACCATCCATTTAGTTGAAATTCTAGTCTATATTATTATTATCATTATTATTATTGATAATGTTACATAAAAAACCTCCATATTTTACAATCTTTGGATTTTTTTATTTTTATATAAAATACATTTTCTTGCAAGTGACCTTTCTGCACTACCCTAGCCACTTTCCTGAAAATGACCTTGGTGAGGGTAGAGAGAGGCGAGGTTAGCTCACCCCTCACATTTATCTTCATATACCCCAGTTTTCCGGCATAAATGAAGACAGAAATTTAAATAGACTTTTTAGGCTCACAGACTACCGGAGATGTGTCTAATTTATAATGAGACCTGCGTATCACAGGGGAAATTATAGACTGATAAAAAAAAAACTCTGGTCTATAATAAATCTCCCCCACTGTATATCTAATCTGTAGTTCACTTGAACCTTTAAGATGGTGGATAAACATACCGCATGTAGCCAATATAATGACCAGTAGATGCAGTAACAGTGAATATCTGTGTATATAAAAAAAGTGAGTACACTTAAAAAGTGTTCACCTTGTTAGTAAATAATTCAAATTACGCCTTGATTCTAAAATTCGGTTGAATAAGCTAATTTGATTGTTATTGGTGTGCCCTCATTGTTTAATAGATAATCAATTCTATTACACATTGATTCTCAAATTTAGGTGAATAAGATGTCTAATTTTAGTTGTATTAAGGTGTCCCACCTTCTTTAATAGATAGTCAATTTTATTATGCCTTGAATCTCAAATTGGGGTGAATAAGCTCTGTAATTTAACTGATATTGGTATGTCCACCTGCCTGTCCCAGTAACTGTTTCACTACCAGAAAGGACTAGCTATGTACAGTACAGACCAAAAGTTTGGACACACCTTCTCATTCAAAGAGTTTTCTTTATTTTCATGACTATGAAAATTGTAGATTCACACTGAAGGCATCAAAACTATGAATTAACACATATGGAATTATATACATAACAAAAAAGTGTGAAACAACTGAAAATATGTAATATTCTAGGTTCTTCAACGTGGCCACCTTTTGCTTTGATTACTGCTTTGCACACTCTTGGCATTCTCTTGATGAGCTTCAAGAGGTATTCACCCGAAATGGTTTTCGCTTCACAGGTGTGCCCTGTCAGGTTTAATAAGTGGGATTTCTTGCCTTATAAATGGGGTTGGGACCATCAGTTGCGTTGTGGAGAAGTCAGGTGGATACACAGCTGATAGTCCTACTGAATAGACTGTTAGAATTTGTGTTATGGCAGGAAAAAAGCAGCTAAGTAAAGAAAAACGAGTGGCCATCCTTACTTTAAGAAATTAAGGTCAGTCAGTCCGAAAAATTGGGAAAACGTTGAAAGTGTAACCCAAGTGCAGTCACAAAAACCTTTGAGCACTACAAAGAAACTGGCTCACATGCGGACCGCCGCATGAAAGGAAGACCAAGAGTCTCCTGCGGAGGATAAGTTCATCCGAGTCACCAGCCAGAGAAATCGCAGGTTAACAGCAGCTCAGATTAGAGACCAGGTCAATGCCACAGAGAGTTCTAGCAGCAGACACATCTCTAGAACAACTGTTAAGAGGAGACTGTGTGAATCAGGCCTTCATGGTAGAATATCTGCTAGGAAGCCACTGCTAAGGACAGGCAACAAGCAGAAGAGACTTGTTTGGGATAAAGAAAACAAGGGATGGACATTAGACCAGTGGAAATCTGTGCTTTGGTCTGATGAGTCCAAATTTGAGATCTTTGGTTCCAACCACCGTGTCTTTGTGCAACGCAGAAAAGGTGAACGGATGGACTCTACATGCCTGGTTCCCACCGTGAAGCATGGAGGAGGAGGTGTGATGGTGTGGGGGTGCTTTGATGGTGACACTGTTGGGGATTTATTCAAAATTGAAGGCATACTGAACCAGCATGGCTACCACAGCATCTTGCAGCGGCATGCTATTCCATCCGGTTTGCGTTTAGTTGGATGCTTTATTTCCATGTTCACGTGTGTACGGTGTGGTAAAAAGCACGGACCTGAACTTTATCTATTTTTCATTGGAACTTGGAGGGAATAGGACATACTCCTTAATTCAGGACTGCAGCTAGGGAGAAAAAAAAAAAAAAAACGTGATTACACACATCGATTTTATATTGATAAATAATCCTGTTTATACAACTTACACAGATAAAGCCACCATATCCTGTACACAGTGGGGCAGGGCAGCTAGTAGCAATTTTTTATCCCAATATTGCCACAGAGTTAGTGTCACTAGGCACTGTTAGAGGAGGCAGATGTCAGGGACACTGCAGTGGGTGGGAGATTAGAAGCTGCTATAGGCTCTATGAGGGGAGTGAATATAAAAGACAAAAGGTGATGGAGATCTGTTACTAGAGGGAGGATAGCAGTAGCTGGCATGGGCTCTCTTATATGAAAGGGGAAAGAAGCAGGTGGCATGGACTCTGTTAGATCAGGGGCAGAAGTTGACAAGGCCTTTGTGCAAAGGGATTGGGCACATCAAGTCCAATAGGTGATAGAGGCTCAGTTACTGATGGATGGACAGAAACAGATTGGAGGACAGAGTTTTCCATGGGCTTTGTGAGTGGATGGTGGTGACTAGGATCAAAAGGTGGCAGGGGCTCTGTTATGAGAAGGGGCCACAGGAAGTGGTACAGGTTCTTTGGGTCACAGAAGGGGGCAAAGAGTCTCTGGGGACTTCAGGCAACATAGAAGATGATAGTGGCTGGAGGCCACAGATGGTTGCAGCTATTCTGTGGAGAGAGTAGTATAGGGGCATACAAGAGAGGTTCTGTGGGGACCAGGAGGAATATAATAGGTAACAACAGCAGGATAGAGGGAGATGGCAGATAGCTAGTTTACTACCTGAGATTCATTCCTGCTTCAGTATTTTCTTCCCATCTGACAATGACAGATGACTGACGAGGAGTAGGAGGATCAGGAGCATCAGGACCAGCAGATGATGGGAAGGACAGACAGTTCCCTTCGGCTGAGCTGGTGGAGCCATATATATGATATTGGGTGCATGCCACTTGGTGATGCAGAGATTGCTGCGGCAGGCTGGACCACCACATCAGAGCCTTGGTTCTCGTAGGCCACTTTATGGTGACGATGCATATGTTGACGCAGGGTCGTGATGCCAACATTGGCACCCTGGCCATGCTTCACTTTCTGCCCACAGATTCGGCAAATGGCCATGTTCACCTTCGCCGACTGCTTAACAAAAAACTGCCACAACGCTTAGTAGGAGATTTTACCCCAAACACTCCGCACTAACTGACTGCTACCACCGCTGCCTCCATAATCCCCTGCACCACTACTTTCCGGGCCAGTAGACTTTTGCGAAGCAGGTGGTCTACACTGGGCACATTTGGCTCCCAACCTCCCACTGCTACCACCCTGCTGACTCCCAGCCATGCTACCGTCTTGCTGGCTTCATTACCCAGCTCCCAATTGCGATCGGCTACATCATTATTGAGTACTGTCTGCACGTCACTGATGTCCGCCTCAATGGTCTCTGAGCCAGGAGTCTGACCGCTCACAACACCAGCTCCCATGCCACTCTCCTCATCACTACTTGCCCACCTACCAGAGGAAATGGCAGATATATCCTCCAGATCTTGGCTGGGCAGTAGCTGATTACTGTCCTCTAGAAGCTCATCCTCGCTGTATAGTGGAGCAGAGCACACAGCATAAAGTACTTTTCTGGCTGAGGGAACAGAAAAGGACAGAGGCAGGTTGAGGACAGGTGAGGGCACAGGACCTGCTCCCAGGCCATGCCAATTAAGGATTGTGTCTGACAAACCCACCGACTCTTGGCTGGGGGTGTCTGATGTCACTTGGGACAAAGTGGATGACCGAATCAACAATTTAAAAACCGCTGGGTTGCTGGTCAAGACACGACCTCTAGATGACACCGGAAGCTCAGGCCTCTCGAAGTGACCCCTGCTGCCACGCCCCGTTACTCTTCTGCGAACTTTGCCTGCACCTAAAACATTTAGGCCTCTGCCCCTCCCCTGTGCAGGGCTTGTCACTTTATAATGTTAGATCAAATGAGTAAATAAAAAGGGAATTAATACACGCCAAAAAAGCTGAAATTTTGTCACTTCACCACACAACAGCAAACATTTTTTTTTGGGCCACTAATACACTCCAAAAAGGGCTGTAATTTTCTAATTTCACCACACAAGGGCTAATAAGCCCTTTTTTGCTACTTATACATGCCAAGTAAGGCTTTAGAACATATAACTACACCACTGAACTGCAAATAATACTTTTTTTTGCCACTAATACACGCCAAAAAGGGCTGCAATTTTCTCAGTTTACCACACAACTGCTAATAAGCCTTTTTTCCCCAATAATACATGCCAAAAAAGGGTTTCGAACATATAACTGCACCGCTGAACGGCAAATAATACTTTTTTTGCAACTAATACACGCCAAAAGGGCTGTAATTTTCTCACTTTACCACACAACGGCAAATAATACTTTTTTAACACATGACAAAAAAGCTTTAGAACTTTTTAACTGCACCGCTGAACATCAAATAATACTTTATTATTATTTTTTTGCCACTGATGCAAGCCAAAAATGGCTGTAATTTTCACCAAAACGTCTTTAGAACATATAACTACACCGCTGATCGGCAAATTATACTTTTTTTTGCCACTAATATGCAACAAAAAGGGCTGTAATTTTCTCACTTCAACACACAAAGGCTAATAAGCCCTTTTTTGCCCACTTTTACACGCCAAAAATGGCATAAGAACATATAATTGCACCACTAAACAGCAAATAATACTATTTTTGCCACTAATACATGCCAAAAAAAGCTTTAGAACATATAATTGCACCGCTGAATGACAAATAATACTTTTGGTGAGTTCCACCATCTTTTCTCTGAGAAAAAAAGCCCTGATCACCAGTCAGTGCAGCAAGGTGTAATAGGATTGTTCCTATTACCCAGGCTGTACACTCCCCTATTGGACCCTGTTTTGCTTTAATAATGTGGAATAATTCCTCCCTATTCTTTTCCTACACTTCTAATGCTCTTTCCCTGATCTTCTATTTAGCTAAATATACGTTTTCAAGTCTTTCCTAGCACTTTCCCTAGCACCTGCTGATGTCTCTCCCTGCACTAAGTATACTGGAAAATGACTAAATCCAAGATGGCTGGGGCTATTTATAGGACTGGCTGCTGATTGGCGGCGTGCATGGCATTGTGAGTGATCCCTCGTTCCCAGAGTTCTTTGCTCCATGTCCTAACATTTGCAGCAGCCATTTTAGGAAAACATGTGATTCGTTACCACAAAGCGTGAGGAAATTTGTTTTGCTCATCTCTAATTCCAGCATATGTAATGTTGAATTTCAGAGAGTTGGAATGTTGTGATGGTATACATGGTATGCATACTACAGAGGTGACCCCAAATGATCACCAATGTAGGGGCTTATGTAATGTGATAAGTCCTATGGTCTCTATCAGTGAGAAGGATATGTAACAGTAGAGGAGCCAGCCAGGCATATTCGGACCAGCCATCAAAATGGGACATCTGACCCAGAGAACGCTGGGTGAGAGAGAGAAAGTCTGGGGAAATCAGGAGTAATTGTTAATCAGGGATAATTTGCAGCCAGCTGAGTAGCTCAGTGAAATGTGGGCTCAGATTGGAGACGCCAAGCTATAATAATATCTATAAAATGCTGCAGAATATGTGAACGCTATATAAATTAGTAAAATAAATAGGGTGGTAGAGTTAGGTTCTGCTAGTGAGGGAAACTGCTGTGTAGTTAGTGGCTAGACAGCCCAGAATTTAGTTTTTTATCCTGTGTTTGAAAGTTTACTGAGCTCCTATGAACACACTGGTAAAATGCTATAAACTGCTTAATAATGCACAATAAAAAAAATTGCAGCAGTTTTTTGGGGTAATTAAAAGAGGCACAATTGTACAACATATTAAGAAGTTGTGTGAGGAAAATGCACTGAAATGTGCTGAAGTGCTTAATTATAAACAGCAAATTTTAAATCCATTTTTAGAAAAAAATGGCAGATTGTGCAGTGTTTGCAGCACAATGTATGCCGCTGATGCTGAAGATGCTAGGAAAAAGCATATAAAACATGTATGAACTGTAGTAACTTGAGCATTAAAAAAAATAATGCTGGCTGTTCTTGTACAGAAAAAAAGAGGTTGGTGTAGGAGTTTGGTGACTGCAGAATTTGGAGCTCATTCAGAAACTTTCCACTCGCCACCAGCCGCTGCTCTCAGCATAAAGCACACACACAGAAACCTGAGTGACCACCTTATTCTTTCTCTGAAAAAATGCTAACTTTTCTACTTATTGATTCAATCCACCTAACTATTGCAAATATGTCCTTAACTGCTGCTTTCAGATCACAAGCTAAGCTTAAAGTGGCATCTCTGGATTGTGAACAAGCCTAGAGACTGAATGCCAAAAACATGTCCCCTGATTGGCTCATAGCCTACCTGTCAGACTCTGAGCTCAGGTCAAGCCCCACTCTCTCCTAGGGTCATGTGATCATCTATCTGCATTCCCCCCCCCCCCCACTCCCTTACACACACACACACACACACACACACACACACACACACACACACACACTATCACAATCACAATCAATCACAATCAATCACAATCAATTGCCATCAACAGCTCTTTACCAGACCTTTCATGTATAGAGATTTGATCATTTTTGGTCAACAGTGGTGTGAGACTTGATTGATTTCCAGATTTCTTGTTGCCAATCATTTTAATAGGAGTGGGTACAATTCTTGTGTTATAATAAATCAGTACTAATGTACTCTGTAATGTAATGATCCCTGGATTTTATTTTCTTTATTTTCAGTTACAGTCGACAACCCGTACACCTAATACACCATATATTGTAACAAACAGTAACGATCAAGGAGTGACAATTCAACAGCTCTAAAGGGAAGAAAAATAAAAGAATGTATTATATTTAATTAATTTGCAGATCGCAGATGCTTTCCCTGTGTGAAAAGCGGGGGTGTACAAAAACTGCCAATACTCTCTTTATTTAGGAAGTCCTTGAAATAAAACAATAAAAGCAATCAAGGGAAATATGTTATCTGCTGTTTTGTTCTTTTGTGAATGTAATTGAAAAGGCAAATTAGCAAATTTCTGCTTAGGTGACACATGAAAAATGCATGTTCGTTGGAATTTGAATTTCATGATAGATATTCTTTGACGTTTGTAATATGACCTCCTCTTGTGTTATTGCAATAAGGGCATGTCAATCAAGATGAATCATATAAACTAAACTGTTTACCAATGAAACAATCCCAAGGCCTAGATTTAGGGCATTCCTTTATTTCTTGAGATTGTCCTTTAAAATTTAAATGAGTCACCAGAATGCAGACATATTGAGTAGGATGAGGCCAAGCTGTCATTAAAAACAGATGCGGCTACTGTAAGTGCAGTTCTGCTGAGGTGAAATATATTTTCTCTTCAGATTTTTTATTTTTGGTTTGTGTGGAACATATTAAATAACAAAGGAGCACAAATGATAAGTAAATGTTTGACGTATGTATACTTGTTATTAAAACAATGGTGCTAGTACTGTACAGTGTTGTGAAAAAGTACTTGCCATAGCTAGATATTGTTTCCAAGGAAAACCCACATCGGAATGTCTTTAAAGGGAAAACAAAATATAAAGTTGTAGAGTTACCAAGTCTAACTAGAGTCTTTAACTACTTATGCTTACATGCTTATTTTTATATATGCTACCATATGAAAATCTAGGTTTCAAAGGTCTAGAGTCATCTTGCCTTTAACCTGTACCTAGCATAGCCATAACCCCCTTCTCTACCCTTCTTGTACCCTGATAAGCAATAACAAGCTGTAACTGTAACAGAGTGACTGAATATGTTCTTCCCTTCTACATAGCTACTAACCAGTTTTTAGTCTTTTTTATGGGGCTTCAGTCTACCGCTGGGTCGCAGTTATGTGTCGTAAGGGCAACATCAGTTTCCAGAAGCTGCCAATTTTCTGTGACCAATTAATGTTGCCCTTTACCTTGCATTCCAAAGTTTCACTAGTTAGAGTCCATTCGGACTGACATGGTGGGACCTGCAACAGAGCACTTGATTAGCATAGCAACAGATACACAGTGCCCGTAGACCCTGAACACTAGCCTATTACACCTTGTAGTCCTGGAGGAGTTAAGCTTGCAGCGGATAGGAAACAATAACCTTAACTGGAGTTGGATAATGGATTGCTGCTGCAAAGCATGCTATCAAGTTATTTGCAAAACGAATTAAAGGTAGGCCACTTGACTATATTCTGCCCTATACTGCTCTATAAAAGACAGATATTTGCATGATTTGAAGAAAACCTTAAATCTTCAACCAAAGCAAAATCCCAAGCTCTCTATCCACATGAAGTGAATTTTAAACACTTGTGTTTATGGCTTCTATGCATTACACTTATTTATCGTTACTCATTACTTTGCTTGTCTTTTTGACTACTCTCTGTCTCTCGATTTGCTCTCATGGTTGTGACCCATTTATATACAACTCTGTCTTTGTCTCTGGATTTGGTGTTGTTTGTCTTGCACCCTAGCAGACTACAGAACGACGACCAGGTGCAAACTTCAAGTAGGCAGGGGAAATGGGCGTGATTCCAGTTAGGACTCACTGTCCATGTCTGTTTCTACCTACTGACATTACATTATCACCGGCTCAAATATAAGACTGGTACCTGTACTATTATGGACGCCGTGGCAGCATTGGCCTCTCGAATGGAAGGTATTGCCAAATTGGTTCAGGCCCTAGCAGAGAGGGTATGGCAGCAAGAGGCCCATGCCCCAGTCAATTTAGCTTCATCACTGGTAGAACTTAAAGTAAAGATCACTGACCATTTCTCTGGTGATTGAAAACATTTTGTAACTTTTCGGGAGAGCTATAAACTCTATTTACACCTTAGGCCTCACTCCTCAATGACGGAAACTCAAAATGTGGACATCATTATGTCTCCAGAGTATCCACAAGAGTGAGCATTTTCCCTGTCACCCAGTTCTCCTGAATTGTTTATGTGGATTGTTTATTTCTCCCGTTAGGTCGCCTGTATGATGAGCCAGACAGGGTGGCTTATGCGGAGAGACAACTTCTATCATTGCATCAGAGCAGACAAACTGTGGAGGAGTACTATTTGGAATTCCACAAGTGTTGTACTGCCTCAGGCTGGAATAATTCAGCTTAGGTCACAGTTTAGATTCAGCCTTGCTTTCATCTTGAAAGATCTTCTGGTTAGCCATCCTACCTTTGATTTGACAGACTTAGGAAACATAAGTGGGAAAAATCTGTCTATTTCTGTCCCTCTTTTCTTTGCCTCAAAATTTTCTGTGTATATGGCCCTTGAGGCGTCTGAGGAGCCCATGCAAGTCAGTACCATGTCCTCTCAGCAGTGGAAGGATGTAAGGAACATCGCCTGCAGAATGGTCTGTTCTTTTACTGCGTCAGCTCTGCTCACCAACTGCAGTCCCGTCCTTCTAGAGCAAAGGCGGAAAACTTTAGCATCGGAGTGATGATCGGGGAGGTTACCCAAATGCGCAGGTACCATATTTTCCAAACGATATGATGGAGTACTCCTGCCTGTTAATTTATCTTCACAGGGAAGGTCTGTCTCTCGTTTGGCTTTTCTGGGGGCTGCTGAAAACTTTGTTAATTTTGTTTCTGTTTTGGGTGGTCTGTAAATTACCTGAACCCTTTCCGGTGTTAAGGGTGGATATCACTCCATTAGCCTGTGGGTTTATTGAATATTAAACCAATGACTTGGTTATGACAGGTGGCTCAATTCATTCTGAAAAAAGTTCATTATTTGTCATGAATTGTCTGCTGATGTTATTTTGGGTTTACAATGGTTGAGAAAACATTGGCCAGTCTTTGATTGGAGTTCTGTGGAATTAACCAAATGGGGTCCCCAGTTCTCAAGTCATTGTTTATCAGTTCAACCCTTTAGTCTAGAACTGGAGGAGGGTCCTACCCCTGGGTTTATTAAGGACTTTTAGGATGTATGCTTCAAGGATAGTTTTGAGCGAACCCAAACTGTAAAATTCGGGTCCGTACCAAACTTTGTGAGGTACACCTGCACTGCATATGTGACAGGGAAATGAATATAGTTAATCCGTCTGTTAGTTCAGTCGGTGACATATTCCCATTTTTGGTGTGAGGTACACCTGCACTACATATGTGACAGGGAAATTAAAATTGTTAATCTGTCTGTTAGTTCGGCCGGTGACATATATCCTTTTTTGGTGTGAGGTACACCTGTACTGCATATATGACAGGAAAATGAATATAGTTAATCCATTTGTTAGCTCGGTGGGTGACATATACCCATTTTTGGTGTGAAATACACGTGCACTTTATACGTGAAAGGGAAATTAATATAGTTAACCTGACTGTTAGTTCGGCTGGTGACATACCTATTTTCGGTATAAGATACACATGCAATGCATATGCGACAGGGAAATTAATATAGTTAATAGGACTATTAGTTCGGCCGGTGACATATACCCATTTTTGGTGTGAGGTACACCTGCACTACATGTGTGACAGGAAAATTAATATAGTTAATCTGACTGTTAGTTCGGCCGGTGACATATACCCATTTTTGGTGTGAGGTACACCTGCAATGCATGTGTGACAGGGAAATGAGTATAGTTAATCTGTATGTTAGTTCAGTGGGTGACCTTAAAGAATAAGAAGAGCATCAAATTAGGGAAGTGACCCTGGTCATGGTGCTGCTGTTGCTGGTAGAGCTCCTGTTGCAGGGAAAGGACGTGGTCGATCTGTGCCAACTACACACCCAAATGAAACACCTTCCTCAGGTGCACGTAGGCGACAGAATGTTCAGCTTTGTTTTGTATGCCCGAATACCTGTGTATGAATGGTGAGGCCAGAACAAATAGAGGCAGTAGTAGATTGGATGGCTGACAGTGACAGTTCCTTCACATTGTCTCCAACCCCCGTCCCCTGCTGAAACCGCAGAGTTGGCACCTGCAGCCCATGGGCATCTATATTTCACCTCACCCCCTTGCAAATCAGCCAAGCAGTCTGAGCCCCAAGTCATGTAGCAGTCTCTTATGCTTTTTGATGACTCTGCTGGTGAGGTTTCCGTGGGCCATCAACCTAGCTCTTCCCCAGAAGATATTGATGCCCGACCACTAATGTTTCAGAATGTGGATATGGGAGGACCACTGCAGCACATTTCTGATGATGATGACGAAACACAGGTGACAACTGCTGCGGCTTTCTGCCGTGTGCATACCGACAAGGGAGGCAGGGGTGAAGAGTGGGTGGAAGATGATGTGGAGGATGATGAAGTCATAGACGCCACATGGAATCAAGTTCATGCGAGTGAAGTGTGCAGTTTGGAGGAAGAAATGGTGGTCCCACAGCACCAGCCGCTTACCAAAGAGGGAACAGGGTGCAAAAGCAGAGTGGCAGTCCCCTAGCCAGTATGCCTACTACTGCCCACTGCACCCAGGGACTGAGCAGACCAAAGCCAGCTCCAAGGAGTTCCCTGGTATGACAGTTCTTCAGACAATGTGCTGAAGGACAAGACGCAAGTGGTTTGCACGCTGTGCAATCAGAGCCTGAAGCGAGGCATAAATGTTCTAAACCTGAGCACCACCTACATGACCAGGCATCTAAATGCAAAGCACGAGCTGCAATGGAGTACACACCTGAAAAACCAAAAAGGATCTCCGACTCCTCTTGCTCCCTCTTCTGCTGCAGTCTCGGCCTCTTCCTCCCCCTCTGGAGTGACAGTGGCACCTGCCACAACGCAAACAGAGGATGTGGCAGCAACTAGTGTTGATCACAAATATTCAAATTGCTAATTTTTATCGCTAATATAGGTACTTTGAAAATTCGTGAATATTTAGAATATAGTGATATATATTCGTAATTTTGAATATTGTAGATTTTTTTCATTGCAAATTTTCGTAATGCAAATTTTTGCAATGCAACATTTTTTATTGTGAAATTTTCAATTGCCGAGTAAAAACATGATTCCCCTGCTTCTTGCTTGTGGGCCAATGACTCATTGGCCCACAAGCAAGAAGCAGGGAGGAATCATGACTTTAAATGGGCAAATTGATGAATATTCAAAAAAAATGAATATATAGCACTATATCGAATATACTGTATTTGTTTTTTCGAATATTCGTAATATTCTAGAACAAGAATATATAGCAATATAGCGAATATTCTAAAAAAACAAATATAGCAATTTAGCTAATATAGTGCTATAATCTTCTTTGTCTAATAGTTCAGATTGCAAAAAAATACAACTATTAAAAAAAAAAGTTTATAGCACTATATTAGCTAAATTGCTCTACATTAGTATTTTTTGAATATTCGCAAAATTGCTATATATTCTTGTTTTAGAATATTACCAATGTTTGAAAAAACAAATATATTCAATTTAGTGCTATGGCTCATTGGCCCACAAGCAAGAAGCAGTGAGGAATCATGTTTTTGCTTGGCAATTGCATAATTTGCGATAAAAATTCACAAATTTGCATTACGAAAATTTGCATATCACACGATCATTATCTTGTTGATTTTTCAAGTAAAATTATTCAGAGAAAATAACAAATATTCAAAGTTGCGAATATTCGCCGAATATTCTAAAAAATATTCGCTAAATATGATCCCTGCCGCTCATCACTAGCAGCAACACCCCCACCATCGTCACCCAGCATGTCCACAGCTGTCCATCCCCCAAACACTGGAGAGGAAGAGGAACTACCCCCCTACCCACCTGAGATTTCTGGCCCTGAATGCCAGCATTTCAATATTCCTGGCCTTTGAAATGCTGTCATTCCGTTTGGTGGAGACAGAGACTTTTAAAAAACTTATGGCAGTGGCTGCCCCACAGTACGTGGTTCCCGGTCATCACTACTTTTTCAGGCGAGCCATCCCTGCCCTGCACAACCAAGTGACAGACAAAATCAGGTGTGCACTCTGCAACAACATCTGTGGCAAGGTCCAAATAACTACCTATAAGTGGAACAATTAGCACAGGCAGGGACGTTATATCTCCCTAACTGCACACTGGATAAATGCAGTGGCGGCTGGGCCTGAGGCGGATATCAGTTTGGTGCATGTCCTACTGCCACTGAGGATTGCAGGACATTTCTTGTTGTTTCCTGTTGCCTCCTCCTCCTACTCCGCTTCCTCATCTGGTCAGCGTAACACCTTCACCACCAACTTCAGCACAGCCAGGGGGAAACAACAGCAGGCTGTTTTGAAACTCATCTGTTAGGGGGAAAAACCCAACACTGCGCAGATGCTGTGGACGACTGATGAGTAGTTGGTGCTGCTAAGCCACTAGCCTGGGCTGGTGGTTTGCGATAACAGGCAAAACCGTATTTTTCGCCCCCTAAGACGCACCCCCCCCCCCAAAGTAGGGGGGAAATGCCCCTGCGTCTTATTGGACGAATATTAATGAGCGCTTACATTATAGAAGTGCTTATCAGTACTGGAGGACCAGTAAGCAGTGAAGGCTCTGTACTCACTGCTTCCTGGTCCTCGGCTGTTGGCTGTGAAGGCTGTGCACAGCGTGAAGGGGCTCTGTGACCTCATGATGTGCGCGCCAGTTCACAGCACAGCCGACGAAGGAGAAGGAAAAAGGTTGCGGGTGGTGAGGAGCGGCGGTGTCCAGGAGCAGGAGAGGTAAGTGCTTTATTTATTTTGTGATCTGAAGCTGGGGGCTGCTGGATTATGGCTCTGGGCTGCATTATGGCTGGAGGCTGCATTATGGCTGGAGGCTGAATTATGGCTGGAGGCTGAATTATATATGACTGGGGGCTGAATTATGGGGCTGATTATATATGACTGAGGGCTGATTAACATATGGCTGGGGCTGATCACATATAGCTGGGGGCTGATATGAGGCATAGAGGACTCATCTGAGGTCTGTTTGAGGGTCTTCTTTATATTGGGCTCTGATCTGAGGTCTTATTAACATTGGGGATCTGATTAGGGCTGTGAGATGAGGTCTGATTAATATTGGGGGTCTGATTGGAGGTCTGACCTGAGGTGTGATGAAAAATATTTTTTTCTTATTTTCCTCCTCTAAAACCTAGGTGTGTCTTATGGGTCGGTGCGTCTTATGGGGCAAAAAATAATTTGTGTGGTGAAATGAGAAATTTACAGCCCTTTTTGGCGTGTATTAGTGGAAAAAAATAATGGCCTATTTGCCGTTCAGTGGTGCAGTTTTATGTTCTAAAGCCTTTTTTTTTGGGCGTTTATTAGCCATTGTGTAGTGAAGTGAGAAAAGACTTTTGGGGGTGTTTTAATTTCCTTTTTATTTATTTGATCAAACAGTATGTCAGATGGAGAAGTGCCAGGTCCTGCACAAGAGAGTAGCAGAGGCCTAAATGTTTCTGGAGAAGGCACAGGTCACAGCAGAGGAAGGGGGGCGTGGCAGCAGGAGTTGCAGAGAGAAGCCTGAGCTCCCGGTGTCATCTAGTGGTCGTGTCTGGACCAGCAACCCAGCTGGTCAGTGGGTTCATCAGACACAACCCTTAGTTGGTATGGCCCAGGAGCAGGCCCTATGCCCTGACCTGTCCTCAACCTGCCTCTGTCCTTTTCTGTTCCCTCAGCCAGACAAGTATTATATGATGTGGGCTCAGCTCCACTATACAGCGAGGACAAGCTACTAGAGGACAGTCAGTAGCTGCTGGCCACCCAAGGTCTGGAGAAGACATCCGCCACTTCCCCTGGTAGACGGGCAAGTATTGATGAGGAGAGTAGCGTGGGAGCTGGTGTTGTGAGCGGTCAGACTCCTGACCCAGAAACTGTTGAGGAGGATATCAGTGATGTGCAGACAGTACTTGATGATGATGATGTAGCTGATCACACTTGGGAACCGTTTTAATTAGGGGATCCATCATCATCGGGAGAAGAGGGTGGCAGCTTGCCCGTGAGGCAGGGGAGGAGCCAGCAAGTTGCTATTGTGGCCAGGAATCAGCAGATTGGCAGCAGTAAGAGGTCAGGAGCCAAACGTGCCCGGGGTAGACCAACCCAAACTGCTGCATCACCCAGTGGCACACACACGATTTCAGTCAGTTAAGGCTCAACCACCTCAGAAGAAGGGAGCTGTCTGTCCTTCTCATCATCTGCTGGTCCAGATGCTCCTGCTCCTCCACCTACTCCTCGTCAGTAATTTTGTCAGCAATCGTTCACTAAAGCGATTGCCAAGAGACAACAGTATGCGTGCACTTATCTAACGGTGCAGAAGCTGAATGTGCTTCTGGCCAAGTTGCTGGTGCTGCAGTCCCTCCCTTTCCAAGTAGTGGATTCTGCATCTTTCAGGCAACTGATGGCTTGTGCTGAGCCGAGGTGGAGAGTCCCAAGCCATTATTTCTTTGCCAAAAAGGCAGTACCAGTACTGCACACATATGTAGAACAGAAGGAGGGTCAGTACTTGAGCCTGTCTGTGTCTGCCAAAGTGTCACCACCAGATCTTTGAGAAGATCTGATAGACGTTCTTCAGTACCTCCTGCATGATCTTCTTTTGTTTTGCTTTAGTTTTGACATCACTGCTCCCTCTCCCAGCTGTCATCTATTAGCAGTGTTTGCCTCCCTATATATCTCCTCCCCATACTGCCTCACCTTGCGGTTTATACAACTTCCTGGAGTGTGCTCATGCTGCAAGCTGCAACTGATGCTTATACAGATAAGTCTGTTGATTTATTTGTGTTTTCCTGTTGCCTTGATCCTAGGTGACCCTGACTCCCTCTGTATTAAGTGTAGGGAGCGGGTGGTCATGTCCCCTCACTATTATAGGGTGTTCAGGTGTCATACAGTCGAGGCACGAGGGCATTCAATTATCTATCATAGAGATTTTTGCATGGGCTGAGAAGACAGGGAGAGCTTAAGGGCTTTAATAGGGATCACCCTTTTGTTCCTTAGTTTCGGATCAAGCCAGTCGGATCCTTATTTGTAACTTCTTGTTTTCTGTTACACCATCCGTGACACAAAGTCCACGGCAGCAGAGACGTGTGGAGCTTTAACTACAGTCAGGGACGATATACAGTGGCGGAAATAATTATTTGACCCCTCACTGATTTTGTAAGTTTGTCCAATGACAAAGAAATGAAAAGTCTCAGAACAGTATCATTTCAATGGTAGGTTTATTGTAACAGTGGCAGATAGCACATCAAAAGGAAAATCGAAAAAATAACTTTAAATAAAAGATAGCAACTGATTTGCATTTCATTGAGTGAAATAAGTATTTGAACCCCTACCAACCATTAAGAGTTCTGGCTCCCACAGAGTGGTTAGACACTTCTACTCAATTAGTCACCCTCATTAAGGACACCTGTCTTAACTAGTCACCTGTATAAAAGACACCTGTCCACAGAATCAATCAATCAAGCAGACTCCAAACTCTCCAACATGGGAAAGACCAAAGAGCTGTCCAAGGATGTCAGAGACAAAATTGTAGACCTGCACAAGGCTGGAATGGGCTACAAAACCATTAGCAAGAAGCTGGGAGAGAAGGTGACAACTGTTGGTGCGATTGTTCGAAAATGGAAGGAGCACAAAATGACCATCAATCGACCTCGCTCTGGGGCTCCACGCAAGATCTCACCTCGTGGGGTGTCAATGGTTCTGAGAAAGGTGAAAAAGCATCCTAGAACTACACGGGAGGAGTTAGTTAATGACCTCAAATTAGCAGGGACCACAGTCACCAAGAAAACCATTGGAAACACATTACACCGCAATGGATTAAAATCCTGCAGGGCTCGCAAGGTCCCCCTGCTCAGGAAGGCACATGTGCAGGCCCGTCTGAAGTTTGCCAATGAACACCTGAATGATTCAGAGAGTGACTGGGAGAAGGTGCTGTGGTCTGATGAGACCAAAATAGAGCTCTTTGGCATTAACTCAACTCGCTGTGTTTGGAGGAAGAAAAATGCTGCCTATGACCCCCAAAACACCGTCCCCACCGTCAAGCATGGGGGTGGAAACATTTTGCTTTGGGGGTGGAAACATTTTGCTTTGGGGGTGTTTTTCTGCTAAGGGCACAGGACAACTTATTCGCATAAACGGGAAAATGGACCGAGCCATGTATCGTGAAATCCTGAGCGACAACCTCCTTCAATCTGCCAGGAAACTGAAAATGGGTCGTGGATGGGTGTTCCAGCACGACAATGACCCAAAACATACAGCAAAGGCAACAAAGGAGTGGCTCAAGAAGAAGCACATTAAGGTCATGGAGTGGCCTAGTCAGTCTCCGGACCTTAATCCAATCGAAAACCTATGGAGGGAGCTCAAGCTCAGAGTTGCACAGAGACAGCCTCGAAACCTTAGGGATTTAGAGATGATCTGCAAAGAGGAGTGGACCAACATTCCTCCTAAAATGTGCGCAAACTTGGTCATCAATTACAAGAAACGTTTGACCTCTGTGCTTGCAAACAAGGGTTTTTCCACCAAGTATAAAGTATTTTTTTGTTAGAGGGTTCAAATACTTATTTCACTCAATGAAATGCAAATCAGTTGCTATCTTTTATTTAAAGTTATTTTTTCGATTTTCCTTTTGATGTGCTATCTGCCACTGTTACAATAAACCTACCATTGAAATGATACTGTTCTGAGACTTTTCATTTCTTTGTCATTGGACAAACTTACAAAATCAGTGAGGGGTCAAATAATTATTTCCTCCACTGTATGTCCTTTATGGCCCACTGGGTGAATGTTGTTTCTGCACAGCCATACAAGCAACTTGACCAGGTGAAGCACCTTCTGCTTCCACGTTCTCACACCGTTGATCCTGCGACAATGTCCGCCTTTACCTTCTCATCCTCCACTGCAGGGACAATTCACAGTTCCCCTCCAGCATATCACATGTGCAGGGCACAGCGGTGCCACACTGTTCTGCACCTTGTTTGCATGGGTGAACGGAGTCACACAGCTGAGAAACTGCTCTGTGTCCTTCATTAAGAAATTGAATCCTGGCTTTCTCTGAGACAACTCAAAATCTGAACTATGGTGACTGTCTGACGACGGGAAGAACATGGTGTTAGTGCTGCGTCAAGGAGGGCTGAGCCATATGCCCTGCATGGCACACGTGATCAATCTGGTTGTCAAGCGGTTCCCGAAGTCTTGCACCCATCTTCAAGACATCCTAGAAATGGCCAGGAAACTTTGCATGCACTTCAGCCACTTGTACATCGCAAAGCATCGCAAAGCACACCCTCCTTGAGCTGAAGAGGCAGAACGGTATCCCCCAATATAGGCTAATATGCAACATTTCCACCAGTTGGAATTCCACCCTCCATATGTTGGACCGACTATACAAACAGAGAAAGGCCATGAACAATTTATTGATGATCCAAGCAGACAGGAGTACTTCCCTGTGTAACTTTGATGTCAGCCAGTGGCAGCTCATGTGTGACACCTGCCGTTTTCTCAGGCCCTTTGAGGATTCAATGTTATTTGTCAGTCACCAGGACTATGGGATTAACGTTATTGCACTGTTTCAGGTCCTGGAACAGATGCTGGTAAATCTGGCTGGTCAGGGAACTGGTGATGTGGCGCCTAGATCTCTCGGCCACATGAAACTTGTGGAGGCTGAACTGGAGGAGGAGGAGGAGCACAAGCAATGTGTAGCGAAATGGGTGGTTTTTCTTCACAGGTGATAGGAGAGGAAGAGCAGGAGCAGCCACAGAAGCTACAGAGTGATGAGGATGATGAGGCAGAGGACACAGACACACCGTGGGAGTATGCAGTGGAGATGGAGGCAGGGAGTCCCTCCAAGTCACTTACTTGCTTGCGTAGTGACAGCCGAATTGTTACCATTTCGACAGAGGGATGACTTCTGGCTCTCCACCTTGTTGGACATACACTATCAGTCCAAAATTGGGGCATTTTTTACACCTGCTGAGAGAGTGGACAAACTGAACTACTATAGAGACATACTATGTAGTCAGTTGGCCACTTTGCCATCGTCCTTCCTCCTGCAGGTCTTAACCTGCGGCACCCTCTGCGCTCACGTTCCTCTACCATGGCTGCTGTGGCAGGGTGGGGGGTAGGAGCAGTTCCAGCTCCATCAGCAGCAACTTGACTCTAGGGTCACTGATGAGCAGCTTTCTTTACCCACCTAGTGAAGAAACTACTCACCAGCAGCAGCTAGACCTGGAGTAGGACCTGAAACCGCAGGTAGTGGCATACTTGGACAGCACCTTGCCCCCCACATTGAAGATCCGCTGAACTACTGGACAGCTGAACCGGATTTGTGGCTGCAACTGGCAGAGTTTGCCCTGGAAAAGCTGACTTTCCCGGCCAGTAGTGTGGCATCAGAGAAGGTTTTTACTGCGGCAGGGGCCATAGCTACCCCAAGAAGAACTCGCCTGTCCACGCAAAATGTGGAGAGACTGACCTTTGTCAAGATGAATCAAGCGTGGATCAGTTAGGATTTCCACCCACCAATGCCTGATGCAAAAGACTAGATAATCCATGGTGTCACACCAGCACTTTGACAAAAGAGACAGTTGTTTTCTGGATACCTGTCTCAGCTACTATTCTGATGCTGCCCCTCGCCTGATGCCCCACATCTAATGCCAAATGCTCCTTCTTTCACTGATCATCTTCAGCCTGTACTGGCATTGCCACCCACCTCCCCACTCTGTGGTTTCCTGATGCTGCTGCAACCTCCACACTGTGTTACCTTGCCACTATGTGGTCTCCTTATGCTGCTTCTGCCACCTCCACACTATGTCACCTTGCCACTCTTTGGTCTCCTGATGCTGCTTATACCTCAACACTATGTCACCTTGCCACTCTGTGGCCTTCTGATGCTGCTGCTGCCACCTCACCACTGTCATTGTGCCACCCTGTGGCCTCCTCCTGGTGCTGCTGCCGCCATCTCCACACTCTATCATTGTGCCACTCTGTGGTCTCCTGATGCTGCTGCCACCTTCACACTATCATTGCGCCACTCTGTGGCCTCCTCCTGATGCTGCTGCTACTGCTGCTACTTCCAGACTCTGTCATTGTGCAACTTTATGGCCTCCTGATGATGCTGCCACCTCCACACTGTCATTAGGCCACTCTGTGGTCTCCTCATGATGCTGCCACCTCCACACTGTCATTAGGCCACTCTGTGGTCTCCTCATGCTGCTTCCACCTCACCCTTCTTCTGATCTGTCAGAAAGAAGGAAAAATTAGACGCACAACGGATGACATGGTCCCTATTTTGCATCAGAATTGGCTTATGATTTGGTAGCCAAAAGCAGGAGTTGGTAGAAAACATAGAAGTCATGCAAATATTCTATTTCCTGTTTTTATTTTTATTTTTTTTGCTTTAGCAATACTGATGGATTACTGACCAAATGCTGTGATCGAGTGAAGGCGGATGCTCCACATACAGGATCCCTTTTTTGGTTATTGTCCTAACTGATCAGAGGAAGGGCAAAATAATATTTGTGCCATCAACACAAACTTGCTCCTGACACCCTCTTAACTCTGTCCGGGGGGACTCTACTTATATAAGCATTTAATAGAACAGGTTCTGTAGACATCTATGCGGATTCAGCTGCCAATGGTGTAAATGGAGTGCGCTTCTTATTGACGCTAACATTGACCTGTAAGGCTGAGTTCACGCTTAAGTCATTTGGTCAGTTTTGGCCCCGTAAAGTGATTCTAAAAGGGTCGCCTGTCATCTGTATGTCATACTGACTTACATTATTGTTTCACTACCATAGCAGACACCCTATGTGTGTTACTGCAAGGCACAGTGTTCTACGCCACTAAAAAGGCTCTCTGCAGCCAGGAAATAGCTGTTTTTTTTTTTTATGTGATTCGCCGTGAATACATTTGGATCGAACCACATTATTTCAAAAAATTCGGAGAACCAGCCGAATCGAAATTTTGAGAAATTTGCTTAGCTGTAATTATGATATTGGCAGCCATGAACTATTGGCTATCAACGGGGCCTTTGAGGAGTGGTGCCACTTCTTAGCGTGCACTCACAACACAGTTTTTCTGATCCATCAAAAGAGGATAGAGAAAGAGAAAAAAAAGTATCAAATGGATCAATATTTGCTTCACAAAAACATATTGCATTTTCTTTTATTTCTAGGCAAGATGTGGAAGAGAGATATACTTTTTGTAAATAGTTTAATTGGTACGCAAAAAGAGACAATATGGAGTTTGAATGCCCCCAGTTCTGATCAATCCATCTTAAAGGGAACTTTATGCTGACCTGACTGAGGGCAGCATAAATTAGTGACAGAAATGCTGATTTCAGCAGTGTGTCACTCATGAGCTAAAAGTTTCCAGGCCTAGTCTGCAGTTATTGTAATGTTAGTTCTTGGCAACCACTTACTTTTAACTTATAAATGACGGACCGCTGAAATCAACTATTAAAGTCTCTACTTTATTCTGCTGCTAGTATGGGCAGCATAACGTTGATGACAGGTTCCCTTTAATGGATTATATCCATTCTTAACAAATGTATTAACTTTGATAAATAAATCCCAGAACTGCGGAGTGATTTCCTTTCTCTTTACACCGCATCCTCAACTAGATCAGCGGTCATGCATATAGCAAGTAAATTAAAATACTTCAAGGTATTTTTTCTTGATGTTTAGAGATCATTCAGACCTATAGAAATGGATTATACACACACACACGCACACCACTCTCCCCCTCATAACTTTTATCAGAGTATTGAATAGACGAGACAGAGGGGATATGATAGAAACTTTTAAATACATAAAGGGAATCAACAAGGTAAAAGAGGAGAGAATATTTAAAAGAAGAAAAACTGCTACAAGAGGACATAGTTTGAACCCCTTAGGGACGCATGACGTACCGGTATGGCATGTTTCCCGAGTCCTTAAGGACCCACGACGTACCGGTACGTCATGGGTTTAGACCGCAATTGCGGCACGGCGGGGGCTAATCGGAACAGGATGCCCGCTGAAATCATTCAGCGGGCATCCTGTCACAACGCCGGGGGGTCATGTGACCCCTTCATATTAGCGATCGCCGCAAACCGCAGGTCAATTCAGACCTGCGGTTTGCAGCTTTACCTGCGGTTGCACGGCTTTGCGGCGGCTGTGCCATACGGCTGTGGGGGGGACCCAATAGCATGGAAGGCAGCGCTATGTCTAAGGAAGGCATCGCGCTGCCTTACGGTGAAGAGCCTGTGAGTTTTCCCCAAAAGAAAATTAAAAGTTTCAAGTAAAAATAAACAAAACCATAATTTTCCGCAAATAAAGTTAAAAAAAATTGGGAAAACATTAAAAAAATATATATATATATACATATTAGGTATTGCGGCGTCCGTATCGACCAGCTCTATAAACATATCACAGATGAACACCGTAAAAAATAAAAACTCTGCAAAATAAACAATTTTTTGTCACCTTACATCACAAAAAGTACAACAGCAAGCGATCAAAAAGGCGTTTGCCCACCAAAATAGTACCAATCTAACATCACCTCATCCCGCAAAAAATTAGCCCCCTACCTTATACAATCGCCCAAAAAATAAAAAAAATGTGTCTCAGAATATGGAGACACTAAAACATCATTTTTATGTTTAAAAAAAGCTGTTATTGTGTTATTGTCTTACATAAATAAAAAAAAAGTATACATATTTGGTATGGCCATGTTCGTATCAACCGGCTCTATAAAAATATACTGTGCTAAATAAACCATTTTTTTTTCACCTTACATCACAAAAAGTGTAATAGCAAGTGATCAAATAGTCATATGCACCCCAAAATAGTGCAAATAAAACTGTCATCTCATCCCGCAAAAAATGAGACCCTACCTAAGATAACGCCCAAAAACTGAAAAAACTATGGCTCTCAGAATATGGAGACACTAAAAGATGATTTTTTTTTGTTTCAAAAATTATATTATTGTGTAAAACTTACACAAATAAATAAAAAGTATACATATTAGGTATTACCGCGTCCGTATCGACTGGCTCTATAAAAATATCACATGACCTAACCCCTCAGATGAACACCGTAAAAAAAAAAAAAACGAAATAAACAATTTTTTTGTCAACTACATCACAAAAAGTGTAATAGCAAGCAATCAAAAAGTCACATGCACCCCAAAATAGTGCCATTAAAACCATCATTTCATCCCGGAAAAATCATACCCTACCCAAGTTAATCGCCCCAAAATCTGAAAAAATTATGGCTCTCAGACAATGGAAACACTAAAACATGATTATTTTTTCCTTCAAAAATGAAATCAGTGTGTATAACTTACATAAATAAAAAAAAGTATACATATTAGTTATTGCCGCATCCGTGCAACCTGGTCTATAAAAATATTACATGATCTAACCTGTCAGATGAATGTTGTAAATAACAAAAAATAAAAACGATGCCAAAACAGCTATATCTTGCCTCACAAAAAGTGTAATATAGAGCAACCAAAAATCATATGTACCCTAAACTAGTACCAACAATACTGCCACCCTATCCCGTAGTTTCTAAAATGGAGCCACTTTTTTGGAGTTTCTGCTCTAGGGGTGCATCAGGGGGGCTTCAAATAGGACATAGTGTCAAATAAACCAGTCCAGCAAAATCTGCCTTCCAAAAACCGTATGGCATTCCTTTCCTTCTGCGCCCTGCCGTGTGCCCGTACAGCGGTTTACGATCACATATGTGGTGTTTGTGTCAACTACAGAATCAAGGCCATAAATATTGAGTTTGGTTTGGCTGTTAATATTTGTTTTGTTACTGGGAAAAAATGATTAAAATGAAAAATTTGCCCAAAAATTTAAATTCGAAAATTTCATCTCCATTTGCCAATAACTCTTGTGGAACACCTAAAGGGTTAACAACATTTGTAAAAATCAGTTTTGAATACCATGAGGGGTGCAGTTTCTTAGATGGGGTCACTTTTATGGAGTTTCTTCTCTAGGGTTGCATCAGGGGGGCTTCAAATGGGACATGGTGTAAAAAAAACAGTCCAGCAAAACCTGCCTTCCAAAAACCGTATGGCATTCCTTTCCTTCTGCGCCCTGCCATGTGCCCGTACAGCGGTTTACGACCACATATGGGGTTTTACTGTAAACTACAGAATCAGAGCCATAAATAATGAGTTTGGTTTGGCTGTTAACCCTTGCTTTGTAACCGTAAAATAAATATTAAAATGGAAAATCGTGAAATTTTGAAATTGTATCTCTATATTCCATTAATTCTTGTGGAACACCTAAAGGGTTAACAACGTTTTTAAAATCAGTTTTGAATACCTTGAGGGGTGTAGTTTCTTAGATGGGGTCACGTTTATGGAGTTTCTACTCTAGGGGTGCATCACTGGGCTTCAAATGGGACATGGGTGTCAAAAAACCAGTCCAGCAAAACCTGCCTTTCAAAAACCATATGGCATTCCTTTCCTTCTGCGCCCTGCCGTGTGCCCGTACAGTGGTTTACAACCACATATGTGGTGTTTATGTAAACTACAGAATCAGGGCCATAAATAATGAGTTTGATTTGGCTGTTAATCCTTGCTTTGTAAACGTAAAAAAATTATTAAAATGGAAAATCTGCAAAAATAGTGAAATTTTGAAATTGTATCTTTATTTTCCATTAATTCTTGTGGAATACCTAAAGGGTTAACAACGTTTGTAAAATCAGTTTTGAATACCTTGAGGGGTGTTGTTTTTTAGATGGGGTCACTTTTATGGAGTTTTTACTCTAGGGGTGCATCAGGGGGCTTCAAATAGGACATGGGTGTAAAAAAAAAAACAGTCCAGCAAAACCTGCCTTCCAAAAACCATATGGCATTCCTTTCCTTCTGCACCCTGCCGTGTGCCCGTACAGCGGTTTACGACCACATATGTGGTGCTTATGTAAACTACAGAATCAGGGCCATAAATATTGAGTTTGGTTTGTCTCTTAACCCATTTCTTTGTAACTGGAAAAAAATTATTAAAATGGAAAATCTACCAAAAAAGTTAAATTTTGAAATTGTATCTCTAGTTTACATTAATTCTTGTGGAACACCTAATGGGTTAACAAAGTTTGTAAAATCAATTTTAAATACCTTGAGGGGTGTAGTTTAGAATGAGGTAATTTTTAGGTGGTTTCTATGATGAAAGCCTCGCAAAGTGACTTCAGACCTGAACTGGTCCCTAAAAATTGGGTTTTTGAAAATTTCAGAAAAATTTCAAGATTTGCTTCTAAACTTCTAAGCCTTGTAACATCCCCAAAAAATAAAATATCATACCCAAAATGATCCAAACATGAAGTAGACATATGGGGAATGTAAAGTAATAACTATTTTTTGAGGTATTACTATGTATTATAGAAGTAGAGAAATTGAAACTTGGAAATTTGCAATTTTTTACTTCATTTTTGGTAAATTTTTTATTTTTTTACTTCATTTTACCAGTGTCATGAAGTACACTATGTGATGAAAAAAACAATCTCAGAATGGCCTGGATATGTCAAAGCGTTTTAAAGTTATCAGCACTTAAAGTGACACTGGTCAGATTTGCAAAAAATGGCCTTGTCCTTAAGATGAAATAGGGCTGAGTCCTTAAGGGTTTAAATTAGAGGGGCAAAGGTTTAAAATTAATAGTGGATACATGGAATAGCCTTCCTGCAGAAGTGGTAGCTGCAAATACAGTGAAGGAGTTATTAATTTATTTATTCATTTCTCATATGTTTCTGCAGCATTGCAATAATCCTTTTATTGGCCTGAATGTTTTCTCTCATCAATTCCAAATAGAAAATTAAGCCAACATTATGGCATTACAATGTTGCAAATCCCAGTTTGCACCATTGCAAACGGACTGCCTGAGGAGACATTTAATTTATGATGAGGTCTGCATCTCGTCATTAATTAAATGCTTCCACTGTTGGCGCAGGTACTATGAAGACGTAAACAAATTAGATGTAGCGAATTCCGGTCTTGATAAATCAAGGCCTTTATCCTTAAAGGCTATGACACCTTTGGAGGCATTTTCTTTTTACTATTATTATTATTATTGCTTAGTTTCTACTCATTTTGTGCTAAAAATCTTTTTTTGTAGTTGGTCTTTCATAGGATAAGTTTGATAAAAATTGAGCTTAAATTAGTGTCATGTCAGGAGATAAAATATAAAGATTACAGATGCCAAAACTGTAAAAAGGGATTAATGGTACAGGGAGTGCCTGCTACTGCTACCCTGAAAATGGACCCTAAAATCTGTACAAGAAAAGTTGTTGAAAAATTATAATAAAGACAAACTAAAAAACATAATTTTAGTGGGGAGGAGCCTGCACCGGAGACTGATGGTTGTGTGAAGTGCAGCTCTCCTGCTAGCATAACCCTCATAGCACGTTTATATCAGCTTACTGGACCCCACAATGGTCAAGATTGGTGGCCAGAAACCCACAGACCAGACGGGACATAATCGCTCCTTGAGCCATTCAGGGGAAATGTAGAAATTTATAATAAAAGGCAGCCCCTGCAGCAGTGAACAAGGAGCCCAAGATGGCGCCTGGAATCCCGCACACAAGCCACAAGCAGGCAGCGGCGGCAACCGATGATAAGGTAGGGGAAGATCCCAATGAAATAGACTGCCTACCCATCTCTAGGGCTTACCTTAAAGAAGCTCTGGCAGATGCCCTGGGACCCCTTAGTCTTGACCTCTCCTCTATCAAGGAAAATGTACGTCATATAGGCCGGAGGGTGGAAACATTAGAGGAAACCAAGGCCGCAATCCTACATCACCAAAACGAGGTGACTTCCAGCTTATCACTAGCTCAAAACCACCTTAACTCCTTGCATACTGCCATGGAAGATCAGTAGAACAGGAATAGACGTAACAACTTACGCTTCCGAGATATTCCTGAAATAGTACCTGCAGTTGACATCCCTGAAATGGTGATCCAGATCTGTCTAAAACTACTGGGGCCGGACTCTGCACATGAAGTCATAATTGAGAGGGCACATAGAGCTCTCCGCCCTAAGCCGCAAGCCACAGAACCCCCCAGGGATGTGATTTGCAAATTTTTACATTTCCCAGTTAAGGAAGCCAACTCTAACTCAGTAGAATGGGAGGATAATGCCATTACTATTTTTCAGGACAGCCCAATCTACACTTAGGAAACGCAAAGCAGTGAAACAGCTTACAGATTGGCTGCGTCATGACAAAATCATTTATCGCTGGACTTTTCCATTCAGTCTTTCGTTTCTCCACGATGAACGCTGCATCCTCATTTCTTCCTACAGTGACCTGGATAAAGCCTATGACCTCCTCCAAATCTCCCCATTGCCCATAGAAAATTGGGAAATGGTCCAGAACCTAACCGCATTACCTGACTTACCTAAAGTGTCATCTTAGGGAACTTCCTCGCACCCCAAAGCTCCAAAGGCCCAGAAGGGGGAACTTTCCACCTACCCCAAAACGTCTATCTCTTGTGGATAAGTAACCAATTCCCAGCATCCTCACTTTAAAAAGAGAGCCTTCTGACCTACAACACGGGATTGTTTGCTACTACCGTTTTAATATTGTATGTTCCACACCACTCTTCTCTCACTACTGAGTGGAGATAAATGATCTCCTATTTTTCCATCATTCAGCCAGATGCTATCTCCACTCAATATGGGACAGCGAGACAGTGGGGATCTCCCCTACTTGTCCTTCGTCTAGGGCAATTACATAGTTAGGGAGTACTCTACAGGATGTACATTGTATTACTCATAGTATAACAACTTGCGTCCCTTAGTGCACAACGAGTGGAGCACTCACTCCCGTGCCTTTATTGGCTTACACCCCCCCCCCCACACTCAATTAGACAATTAGAATAACCTCAATAATGTTGGATCTCCAGAAATGCATAGCTCCTCAGGTCCCCCAATACTAGTAATTTCCAAAGAGGGAAATGCCTCAAGGTACTCTACCTTTTCCCCCCTTATGTTGCCTAACCAGAGAGGCTATGCTGCTCAGTCCTCTCTTGAAAGGCAAAAAACTGTCAGTTTTGTTCTCTATTTCATGTTTTATTTTATGTTTTACACTTTTGTTGTTTTGACAGGCACCACCGACTAGCTTTACTGTTCATCTATGTGTATGTTACTGGGATTGTGAAAAAAAGAAGGAACATATTGATGTGTCGCCATCCGGAATGGTGGCTGGGGACATCCTATTCTCGGGGTGGCACCCTCCTCTTGTTTTACCGGTTGGTTATAGCTTTTTATTAAGCTAATCATAGCCCTCCCTATACCCTTCTTTATATTCAAACATGTCTGACCTCAGACTAGTATCATATTATGTCAAGGGATTGAGATCTCCTTCAAAGAGATGCCAGATCTTCTCCCTTCTGAACAAAGAGAAGTGATCAATAGTTTTCCTCCAGGAAACTCACTTCAAACATGATAACTTTACCAACCTCTCCTACTCTAAATTCCCCAGCTGGTATCATTGCAAGGCTGGGGGTGCCGCCTCGAGGGGAGTTAGCATAGGCTTCCACAGAGGACTACCCTTTCAATACAAGTCCCACATCCAGGATCCTGAGGGTAGATACCTCCTCCTCAAAGGCCGAGTGGGACAAACTATGTTCACATTTGTAAACATATACGCTCCTAATACAGACATAATTAGCTGGCTCATTACCCTCTTCTCACTAGTAGAAACCCACAGAGAGGGATTCCTGATCATGGCTCGAGACTTTAACTTAGCCTTTAATCCACTTATTGACACCTCCTCAAAAAAAATCTCCTGTCTAGAGTTGAGCGAACACCTGGATGTTCGGGTTCGAGAAGTTCGGCCGAACTTCCAGGAAATGTTCGAGATCTGAACCCGACCCGAACTTCGTCCCGAACCCCATTGAAGTCAATGGGGACCCGAACTTTTCGGCACTAAAAAGGCTGTAAAACAGCCCAGGAAAGGGCTAGAGGACTGCAAAAGGCAGCAAAATGTAATTAAATCCCCTGCAAACAAATGTGGATAGGGAAATGAATAAAAATAAATATAAAATAAATAAAAATTAACCAATATCAATTGGAGAGAGGTCCCATAGCAGAGAATCAGGCTTCATGTCAGCAGAGAATCAGTCTTCATGTCATAGCAGAGAATCAGGCTTCATGTCACCCACCACTGGAACAGTACATTGTTATATATTTAGGCTCCGGCACCCAGGCAGAGGAGAGAGGTCCCATAACAGAGATTCAGGCTTCATGTCAGCAGAGAATCAGTCTTCATGTCATAGCAGAGAATTAGGCTTCATGTCACCCACCACTGGAACAGTCCATTGTCAGATATTTTGGCCCCGGCACCCAGGCAGAGGAGAGAGGTCCCATAACAGAGATTCAGGCTTCATGTCAGCAGAGAATCAGTCTTCATGTCATAGCAGAGAATTAGGCTTCATGTCACCCACCACTGGAACAGTCCATTGTCATATATTTAGGCCCCGGCACCCAGGCAGAGGAGAGAGGTCCCATAACAGAGATTCAGGCTTCATGTCAGCAGAGAATCAGTCTTCATGTGATAGCAGAGAATTAGGCTTCATGTCACCCACCACTGGAACAGTCCATTGTCAGATATTTTGGCCCCGGCACCCAGGCAGAGGAGAGAGGTCCCATAACAGAGATTCAGGCTTCATGTCAGCAGAGAATCAGTCTTCATGTCATAGCAGAGAATTAGGCTTCATGTCACCCACCACTGGAACAGTCCATTGTCATATATTTAGGCCCCGGCACCCAGGCAGAGGAGAGAGGTCCCATAACAGAGATTCAGGCTTCATATCAGCAGAGAATCAGTCTTCATGTCATAGCAGAGAATCATACTTCACGTCACCCAACACTGGAACAGTCCATTGTCATATATTTAGGCCCCGGCACCCAGGCAGAGGAGAGAGGTCCCATAACAGAGATTCAGGCTTCATGTCAGCAGAGAATCAGTCTTCATGTCATAGCAGAGAATCAGGCTTCACGTCACCCACCACTGAAACAGTCCATTGTCATATATTTAGGTCCCGGCACACAGGCAGAGGAGAGAGGTCCCATAGCAGAGATTCAGGCTTCATGTCATAGCAGAGAATCATGCTTCACGTCACCCAACACTGGAACAGGCCACTGTCAGATATTTTTAGGCCCCGGCACCCAGAATGAGGAGAGGTTTATTCAACTTTGGGTTGCCCCGCAATATAATGGTAAAATGAAAATAAAAATAGGATTGAATGAGAAAGTGCCCTGGAGGACCATAATATATGGTTAAAGGGAGGTAATTAATGTGTAATCTGCACAAGGGATGGACAGGTCCTGTGGGATCCATGCCTGGTTCATTTTTATGAACTTCAGCTTGTCCACATTGGCTGTAGACAGGCGACTGCGTTTGTCTGTAACGACGCCCCCTGCCGTGCTGAATACACGTTCAGACAAAACGCTGGCTGCCAGGCAGGCCAGCACCTCCAAGGCATAAAAGGCTAGCTCTGGCCACGTGGACAATTTGGAGACCCAGAAGTTAAATGGGGCCAAACCATCAGTCAGTACGTAGAGGGGTGTGCACACGTACTGTTCCACCATGTTAGTGAAATGTTGCCTCCTGCTAACACGTTCCGTATCAGGTGGTGGTGCAGTTAGCTGTGGCATGTTGACAAAACTTTTCCACATGCTAACCCTGCCCTCAGAGGAGCTGACCGGGACACAGCTGCGTTGGCGACCTCTTGCTCCTCCTCTGCCTTCGCCTTGGGCTTCTACTTGTTCCCCTGTGACATTTGGGAATGCTCTCAGTAGCGGGTCTACCAACGTGCACTTGTATTCACGCATCTTCCTATCACGCTCCAGTGCAGGAAGTAAGGTGGGCACATTGTCTTTGTACCGTGGATCCAGCAGGGTGGCAACCCAGTAGTCCGCACATGTTAAAATGTGGGCAACTCTGCTGTCGTTGCGCAGGCACTGCAGCATGTAGTCGCTCATGTGTGCCAGGCTGCCCAGAGGTAAGGACAATCTGTCCTCTGTGGGAGGCGTATCGTCATCGTCCTGCGTTTCTTCCCAGCCACGCACCAGTGATGGGCCCGAGCTGCGTTGGGTGCCACCCCGCTGTGAACATGCTTCATCCTCATCCTCCTCCACCTCCTCCTCATCCTCGTCCTCCTCGTCCTCCAGTAGTGGGCCCTGGCTGGCCACATTTGTACCTGGCCTCTGCTGTTGCAAAAAACCTCCCTCTGAGTCACTTCGAAGAGACTGGCCTGAAAAGGCAAAAAATGACCCCTCTTCCTCCTCCTCCTCCTGGGCCACCTCCTCTTCTATCATCGCCCTAAGTGTTTTCTCAAGGAGACATAAAAGTGGTATTGTAACGCTGATAACGGCGTCATTGCTACTGGCCATGTTGGTGGAGAACTCGAAACAGCGCAACAGGGCTGGAGGCCCAGTCAACCACTCGTCGGTCTGTTGTTCTATACCCCGCCACAACCCCTGTGCGGTTTGGGGCCTGTCCCCCAAACATATGAGTTTCAGAATGGCCTGCTGACGTTTACCCCGGGCTGTGCTGAAGTTGGTGGTGAAGGTATGTGGCTGACTGGATAAGCAGGTGGAAGAAGAGGAGGAGGAAGCCGAGTAGGAGGAAGAGGCAACAGTAGGCAAAGAATATTGCCCCGCGATCCTTGGCGGCGGAAGAACGTGTGCCAAACAACTCTCTGCCTGGGGCCCAGCTGCCACTACATTTACCCAGTGTGCAGTTAGGGAGATATAGCGTCCCTGGCCGTGCTTACTGTTCCACGTATCTGTGGTTAGGTGGACCTTGCCTCAGATGGCATTGCGCAGTGCACACTTGATTTTATCGGATACTTGGTTGTGCAGGGAAGAAACGGCTCTCTTGGAGAAGTAGTGGCAGCTGGGAACAACATACTGTGGGACAGCAAGCGACATGAGCTGTTTGAAGCTGTCTGTGTCCACCAGCCTAAATGACAGCATTTCATAGGCCAGTAGTTTAGAAATGCTGGCATTCAGGGCCAGGGATCGAGGGTGGCTAGGTGGGAATTTACGCTTTCTCTCAAATGTTTGTGAGATGGAGAGCTGAACGCTGCCGTGTGATATGGTTGAGATGCTTGGTGACAGAGGTGGTGGTGTTGGTGGTATATCCCCTGTTTGCTGGGCGGCAGGTGCCAACGTTCCTCCAGAGGCGGAGGAAGAGGCCGAGGCGGTAGCAACAGAAGATGCCGAGGTGGCAGCAGCATAAGAGGTAGCAGGGGGAGCCTGAGTGACTTCCTTGTTTTTAAGTTGTTTACTCCACTGCAGTTCATGCTTTGCATGCAGGTGCCTGGTCATGCAGGTTGTGCTAAGGTTCAGAACTTTAATGCCTCGCTTCAGGCTCTGAAGGCACAGCGTGAAACCACTCAGGTCTTGTCATCAGCACATTGTTTGAAGAAGTGCCATGCCAGGGAACTCCTTGAAGCTGCCTTTGGGGTGCTCGGTCCCAGATGGCGGCGGTTAGTAGCAGGCGGAGTCTCTTGACGGCGGGTGTTCTGCTTTTGCCCACTGCTCCCACTTTTGCTACGCTGTTGGCTCGGTCTCACCACTGCCTCTTCCTCCGAACTGTGAAAGTCAGTGGCACGACCTTCATTCCATGTGGGGTCTAGGACCTCATCGTCCCCTGCATCGTCTTCCACCCAGTCTTCCTCCCTGACCTCCTGTTCAGTCGGCACACTGCAGAAAAAAGCAGCAGTTGGCACCTGTGTTTCGTCATCATCAGAGACGTGCTGAGGTGGTATTCCCATGTCCTCATTATCAGGAAACATAAGTGGTTGTGCGTCGGTGCATTCTATGTCTTCCACCGCTGGGGAAGGGCTAAGTAGATGCCCCTGGGAAACCCTGCCAGCAGAGTCTTCAAACAGCATAAGAGACTGCTGCATAACTTGAGGCTCAGACAGTTTCCCTGATATGCATGGAGATGATGTGACAGACTGATGGTTTGGTTTTCAGGCGCCATCTGTTCGCTTTCTGCAAAAGACTGGGTGGGAGATAATGTGAACGTGCTGGATCCCCTGTCGGCCACCCAATTGACTAATTCCTGTACCTGCTCAGGCCTTACCATCCTTAGGACGGCATAGGGCCCCACCAAATATCGCTGTAAATTCTGGCGTCTACTGGGACCTGAGGTAGTTGGTACACTAGGACGTGTGGCTGTGGCAGAATGGCCACGTCCTCTCCCAGCACCAGAGTGTCCACTAACACCACCACGACCATGTCCGCGTCCCTTACTAGATGTTTTCCTCATTGTTACCGTTCACCACAATAAGAAAAATATTATTTGGCCCAATGTATTGAATTCAAATTCAGGCCTTTTTTTACAGACACCTAACACTATCTGGCTATCTATTTAGGTACCGTATTACACTAATACAGGCACAGCAGTAACGACAGATTTAGCTGACTATAAATTTGAGGCCTATTATTTAGGCGCTGGGTGACAGGTATACGTTTACGGACAGAATTAGACTTGGAAATGCACGGTAGCTTGTGTGTGAAGTTATTGAGAATGCCCCTATCTGCACCTTCAATCTAATATACCCTTTTATGGATAGATTTAAAGTAGGCCTGATACAGCAGAAACCACTGATTTAGGGAATTGCTAAGTTGGGAATTGTATTTCAACCCAGAACAAAAACTGTGCTTTGACGGACAATAAATAACTTGATCAGCTACAGCAATAACCACAGATTTAGCTGAATATAAATTTGAGGCCTATTATTTAGGCACTGGGTGACAGGTATACGTTTACAGACGGAATTAGACTTGGAAATGCACAGTAGCGTGTGTGTGAAGTTATTGAGAATGACCCTATCTGCACCTTCAATCTAATATACCCTTTTATGGATAGATTTAAAGTAGGCCTGATACAGCAGAAACAACTGATTTATGGAATTGCTAAGTTGGGAATTGCATTTCAACCCAGAACAAAAACTGTGCTTTGGCAGACACTAAATGAATTGACCAGCCTCAGCAAAAAACACAGATTTAGCTGACTATAAATTTGAGGCCTATTATTTAGGCGCTGGGTGACAGGTATACGTTTACGGACAGAATTAGACTTGGAAATGCACGGTAGTGTGTGTGTGAAGTTATTGAGAATGACCCTATCTGCACCTTCAATCTAATATACCCTTTTATGGATAGATTTAAGGTAGGCCTGATACAGCAGAAACAACTGATTTAGGGAATTGCTAAGTTGGGAATTGTATTTCAACCCAGAACAAAAACTGTGCTTTGGCGGACACTAAATGAATTGACCAGCCTCAGCAATAAACACAGATTTAGCTGAATATAAATTTGAGGCCTATTATTTAGGCGCTGGGTGACAGGTATATGTTTACGGACAGAATTAGACTTGGAAATGCACGGTAGCTTGTGTGTGAAGTTATTGAGAATGACCCTATCTGCACCTTCAATCTAATATACCCTTTTATGGATAGATTTAAAGTAGGCCTGATACAGCAGAAACAACTTATTTAGGGAATTGCTAAGTTGGGAATTGTATTTCAACCCAGAACAAAAACTGTGCTTTGGCTGACACTAAATGAATTGACCAGCCTCAGCAATAAACACAGATTTAGCTGAATATAAATTTTAGGACTATTATTTAGGCGCTGGGTGACAGGTATACGTTTAGGAACAGAATTAAACTTTGAATTGCACGGTAGCGTGTGAAGTTATTGAGGATGACACTATCCGCACCTTCAATCTAATATACCCTTTTATGGATAGATTTAAAGTAGGCCTGATACAGCAGAAACCACTGATTTAGGGAATTGCTAAGTTGGGAATTGTATTTCAACCCAGAACAAAAATATATCCTTTGCCAGACAGCAGACAGTATTACAATTGGCTGGCCACAGCTGGAACACCAGATTTAGGGTTCTGCTATTTTGGCAATTGTATTTCACCCCCTCAATAAAATAGCAAGCACAGCCAAGCCCCTGATGTAGTATATAGCAAAAAAAATAACCACACTGTTGATGGTTAAATGGACTTGGTGGCAGCTTGCCCCTGATGTAGGATATAGCAAAAAAATAACCACACTATTGATGGTTAAATGGACTTGGTGGCAGCTTGCCCCTGATGTAGGATATAGCAAAAAAATAACCACACTATTGATGGTTAAATGG
Source organism: Bufo gargarizans (assembly GCF_014858855.1). NCBI lineage: Eukaryota > Metazoa > Chordata > Amphibia > Anura > Bufonidae > Bufo > Bufo gargarizans. The sequence goes on from NC_058080.1 coordinate 116,354,399, forward strand.
ACTTGGTGGCAGCTTGCCCCTGATGAAGGATATAGCAAAAAAATAACCACACTATTCATGGTTAAATGGACTTGGTGGCAGCTTGTGCTGGCGCACCGCAAGACACAAAATGGCCGCCGATCACCCCAGAAAAAAGTGACTGAAAAACGCTCTGGGCAGCCTAAAAACAGTGAGCAATTGAATAGCAGCAGTTCAATGATTCACAGCTGTAGATCGATCACTGAATTAAGTGTTTTTGAGGAGTTAATCACTGCCTAATCTCGCCCTAAAAGTCGCAGCTGCAACCTCTCCCTACACTGATCAGAGCAGAGTGACGTGCGTCGCTACGTGACTCCAGCTTAAATAGAGGCTGGGTCACATGCTGCACTGGCCAATCACAGCCATGCCAATAGTAGGCATGGCTGTGGCGGCTTCTTGGGGCAAGTAGTATGGCGCTTGTTGATTGGCTGCTTTGCAGCCTTTCAAAAAGCGTAAAGAAAGCGACGAACACCGAACCCGGACTTTTACGAAAAAGTTCTGGTTCGGGTCCGTGTCACGGACACCCCAAAATTCGGTACGAACCCGAACTATACAGTTCGGGTTCGCTCATCCCTACTCCTGTCTCATCAAAAGCACTCAAATTACTACAAACAAAACTCTATAGCTTGGGTCTCCTAGATGTATGGCGCTGCCTTAACCCTGAAACACTAGACTTCTCCTTCTACTCCCCAGCAAACAATTCATACAGCAGGATAGACTGCATCCTAATACCAAAATAACATTTACAATCCTGCCCATCTTCCTGGATAGGCGACACAACTCTATCTGATCACTCCCCAATATTCTGTGATATCCGTCCCATTGCCAGGTCTGGTAGACACACAAGTTGGAGGTTCAATGAGTCTTTGCTGGGCAATGCCAAACATAAATCCCAAATATCCTCCTTCCTAGAGGAGTATTTCTCAACCAATAACACTCCAGGAATATCCCCCCAGGTCCTCTGGGATGCCCATAAAGCCTGCATTAGAGGCAGACTGATTAGTCTCTGCTCTTTACTGAGAAAAAACTCACTACTCTGCTACCGAAAATTCATGCGTTAGAAAAAGGTCAATCAATCATTACTTGCTCAGCAACTCTCGGAACTTTCTTCTCTCAGAACTGAACTGAACTAAAAAACCTTCTTAATGAACGTTCAGCCAAGTTTTTCTTGTCTGCCCAACAAAAAGTATTTTCCCATGGCAACAATTTATGATGCAAAGAATAAAACAGAGAAGAAATTCCCGTTATGTTCAGAGCATTAAATCCCCTCAAGGTACCCAATTATTTAAAGCAGAAGAGATTGCTGAACAATTCAGACTATTCCATGAGCCACTTTATAATCTCCCCTCCCCTGAACTCCCAAACCCTTCTCAGGGTAGAGATGCCAACATTGACTCATTCCTAGGCACCCTCAGCCTCCCATCTTTAACCCCCTTACAGTGAGAATCTCTGACTAAGCCATTCACATCCTTAGATTTAATAACAGCCATTAAGTCTACCCCCAAAATGCCCAGGCCCCGACGGACTTCCCATAGCTTATTACTCGGCCTTCAAGAACACCCTCCTCTCCTTCCTGCTCCCAATTTGTAATCTTGCTATGTCCAACCACCCACTTACATCAGATATGACAAAAGCCAACATTACAATTATCCCCAAAGAAGGCAAAGATCCCACTGCCTGCTCCAATTACCGCCCTATCTCCCTACTTAATGTTGATCTCAAACTATTAGCCAAGATGCTAGCCACTAGACTACAAAACCTACTACCTAACTTAATCCATCCAGACCAGGTGGGATTTGTCAAAGGACGTGAGGGGAAGGATAACACCACCAAGATCTTAAACACCCTATATTATGCCTCACATAAATCCACCCCTCTGGTCCTGATTGGCACGGACGCCAAAAAAGCATTTGACAGAGTTGATTGGGCATACATTAGGTTGACTCTCTCTAAATTTTGAATACCAGACCCTTACATTAACGCTGTGTTCTCTATGTACTCTTGCTCATCAGCATTCGTGTCAGTCAACGGGATCCTATCCTCCCACTTCCCAATCAGAAACAGGACGAGACAGGGCTGCCCACTCTCACCTCTTCTATTTGTCCTGGTGATGGAAACACTCCTACATGCCCTTAGACAAGACAATGAGATCAGGGGCCTACTGGTTGAGGGCTGTGAATTTAAATTAGCAGCATTTGCTGACATCTTACTGATCCTTACAACAAATTCACGCAAATCCATGCCTATAATACTATCAAAGCTTAATCACTTTGGATCCCTATCCAATTTCAAAGTCAATCCCTCCAAGTCCCAAATACTTCATGTTGGCCTCTCTCACCCAACTATTTCATCCCTCCAGACAATTTCTCCTATTAATTGGCACACCCAACAATTGACATACCTGGGTATGAAACTTCCTCCCACCTATCAGATCTATTCAAGCTTAACTCTAAACCTTTACTGCTATCTATGCTTGCCCATCTGGACTCATTGGACTTTCCTTATCTCTCTTGGTTCAGGAGAAAGAATATCCTTATGTCCTTGTTAATACCAAGACTCACATACCTGATGCAGGTACTCCCCATTGAGATCCCCAAATCTTACTTTATTTCCCTAAACATACATATTCACAAATTCATATGGCAGGGAAAAAACCCACATATCTTCTTTGATGCACTAACCAAGCCCAGAGCAAAAGGGGACATTGGGCTACCCGACCCTGAGATATACATGAAGGCTATCCAGCTTTCAAGAGTTGTAGACTGGATTAGAGGCCCAATTTATAAGTCCTGGCTCATATTAGAAAATGCCTTATTACCTTCCCCTATCCAGGCCCTCCTTCTGGCTGACAGACCACCTCTTGTACCTAGCTCAATTCCTAATCCCCTGATCCGAAATACTCTAAAGGTCTGGAAGTGGTTCTTGGCCAGTGGTGGGGCCTTAACACACCCCTCCCCCCCTTGTGCTTATAAAATATGTTATTGCCTTAGCTCCCAAAGAGATGAAAGAGAGCTGTCCAATCCCATTTAGGTCATCTGAGATCGCCGTTTCAAAACTGTTAGATCAGGACGGTTGTATGCTTCCTGATCTTGATATCTGCAAGATACTCAAAACACATATCCAGAACCCTATTCTTATGCTCTTCCTTAGATCAGAATCACTCTTCCTTGCAAAGAACACTTCACCTTTATGTGAGTCTAATTGGTTTGAGAGGATGATAGGAAACTCGCTGTATCCCCCTAAAACCATATCTACAATATACAAACAATTAAAATAATCACCTCTCTCTTTAGCAAAACCTGCTGTAATTAGTCTCTGGGAGATAGACCTACAGCAAACTCTGACATCTTCTGAGATTGCAAAAATATTAATCACCCCTCATAAGATCTCCAGATGCATCCGTATCCAAATAGCTACAAAGTTCTAACACGTTGGCACAGGACTCCAAATAAGACCTGTTTATATAATCCTAATGCCTCTGATGTTTGCTGGAGATGTCACAAAGAAAGAGGCTCCTTTATCCACATCTGGTGGTCTTGTGAGCTAATCAAACCCTGGTGGCTCAACATAGTCAAACTTAGCAACCAGATCTGCCAGACTTCCTTCCCCTGCACCCCCAAACTAACTTTACTCTCCCTGGGGATTGGGGGAGTAGGCCCTCATAGATCATCACTCTTCTCCCTCATGATAGCGGCTGCCAGATTACTCCTTCCGAAACATTGGCTGTCCTCTGAGATTCCCAGTGTGGAACATTGGGTTAACAAAGTGGACCAGATCTACAGGCTAGAATAAATTTCTCACTGGGAGTCACGTTCTAGATCCACCTTTCTCCAGATCTGGACTCCGTGGAGGATCTACAGAAGATTCTCTTAGCACTCACCCCTTACTCGTTCCCTAACCCACAAACCAAAATTAAGATGTTCATGCACTAGAAAATCCCTAATTCATAACACATTATATGTGCCTAGGTATTCATGTCATACTGGTAACTTAAACCAGTACAATTGATTAATCCTGTTTGTTACCTGTCCTGATTGGGCCACGCCGGCCACATTTTGTGCATGCCAGTTTTATTTATAACTATTTCATTCCAGTCTTACACCTGGGATGTAATTTTACAATGTCCATGGCTACTTACAAACATATGATAAAACAATAAAAATTGTCAATATAAAAAAAAACAACATAATTTTATCCTATATTGAGCAGCATGCAATAATTGGCCCCAAAGATGTCCATAGCCTTAAACCCTTTCAAGATTGGGGGATTTTCCTTTCTATTTTTTTTTTGTACTCCCAGCTAGGGTTGAGTGAACCTGAACTGTAAAGTTTGGGTTCATATCGAACTTTAGGATTTTTGGACCCCGGACACGAACCCGAACATTTCAGTAAAAGTTTGGGTTCGGGATTGGTGTTCGGCGATTTCTTTGCACTTTTTGAAAGGCTGCAGAGCATCCACTCAACAACCGTTTAACTGTGTGCCCTTAGAAGCCATCACAGCCATGCCTACTAATAGCATGGCTGTGATTGGCCAGTGCAGCATGTGACCCAACCTCTATATAAGCTGGAGTCACGTAGCACTGCACGTCACTCTGCTGTACTTAGTGTAGGGATAGGATGCTGCTGTTGTGAGGGAGAGAGTAGGACAGAGTCTTTCATCAGAACTGCAATTGAACGATCTACATAGATTTTATTGTGTGGGTGCAGTGCATAATATTTTTACCCTGCCCTGAGCCCAGGGACAGAGAAAAATAACTTTTATCCGTCTGTTAGTTAGGTGGGCGGCGGCGGCCATTTTATGCAAGCTCAATGCACCAGCATTGCATATGTGCTTTTGTGACATTCAAATCCAAACTTGAAATACTGCAATAATCATTTTTTTTTTTTAAACACCCTTTTTTTGTCAAAATACTTAATATTGCATCCTTTGCTGCATCTGTTATTGTTAAAAACAAGCTTGAAATACTTAAATAATTTTCTGGTTTTGAAAAAAACACCCATTTTTGGCAACACCCTCCATCTGGGGCCTCTGCCGCATTAGTCAGTGTGCAATTTAAGCTAGAAATACAGCTATAATTTTCTGGGTTTTAAAAAACACCCTTTTTGGGCAAAATATAACATTTCACAGCCCTTGCTACATTTGCAAGTGTGAAATTCAGCTGTGATATTCTGTTAGTAAAAATTAAAAACACTTTTTGGGCAAAATACTTAATATTGCAGCCTTTGCTGCATCTGTGATTGTTAAAAACAAGCTTGAAATACTTCAATAATTTTATGGCTTTGAAAAAACCTATTTTTGGCAATAACCTTCATTTTGGTCTTCTGCCGCATTAGTCAGTGTGTTTTGGGCAAAAATACACAATTTTACAGCCCTTGCTGCATCTGCACATGTGAAATTCAAGCGTTATATACAGCTGTCATATTCTGTTAGTAAAAAAACACCCTTTTTGGGCAAAATACTTAAAGGGAGTCTGTCATCAAAGTTTCGCCTTGTTAACCCTTCCCATAGCTTTCTAGCAGCCTTACAGTTAATAAAAACATTACCTTTATGAGCAATCCATCTACTTAATTCTTGTTTCGCCGAGAAGCCGGCGCATGCGCATTAATTACTTTAATGCCGTACAAGGAATGGGCATTGCAGTGTGCATGCACCGGCTGACAGACTGAGTGCGCAGGCGCGGGATCTCGGCGAAACAAGAAGTAAGTAGATGGGTGGTCAGAGGGAAAGGATGGGCGGGTAGAGGGAAAGAATGTGCCGGGGGAAGCGACAATAAGACTGAGCTAGCTGGGCACCTACGAGGGTAACTTCGCCCCTGTGCACTTGCGAGCCCTCATTTGCATATCATACTAAGTTGTTTTTTGCCGGTTTTATAAAAAAAAACACCCATTTAGGGCAAGATCTTAAATTTGAGAAATTTGAGGAGAGCGTCAAATAAGGTATGTGGCCCTGGTTGTGGGGCTGCTGGTGGAGCTCCTGTTGCAGGGAGAGGTGGTGAGGCCAGAACAAGTACAGGATTGGGTAGATTGGGTTGCTGACAGTGCCTCCAGTTCCTTCACATTGTCTCCCACCCAGTCTCCTGCTGAAACATCAGAGTTGGCACCTGCAGCCGTTGTCAATCAGTCTTCCCCCTCTCCCCCTTGCAAATCAGCCAAGCAGTCTGAGCCCCAAGTCATGCAGCAGTGTCTTCTGCTTTTTGATGACTATGTTAGCAGGGTTTCCCAGGGCCTTCCACCTAGCCCTGCCCCAGAAGTGGAAGAGATTAAGTGCACCGATGCCCAACCACTTATGTTTCAAGATGAGTACATGGGAGGACCATCGCAGCACGTCTCGGATCATGACGAAACACAGGTGCCAACTGCTGGAGCTTTCGAAAGTGTGCAGACCAACAAGGATGGCAGGGGTGAAGAGTGGGTGGAAGATGATGTGGAGGACGATGAGGTCCTCGACCCCACATGGAATCAAGGTCATGCGAGTGACCTGTGTAGTTTGGAGGAAGAGGCGGTGGTCGCACAGAGCCACCAGCACAGCAGAAGAGGGAGCAGGGTGCGAAAGCGGAGCGGCCGTCCCCTAGAAAGTACGCCTGCTACTGCCCACTGCACCAAGAGACCGAGCACACCAAAGCCAGCTCCTAGGAGTTCCCTGGTGTGGCAGTTCTTCAGACAATGTGCTGACAACAAGACACAAGTGGTTTGCACGCTGTGCAATCAGAGCCTGAAGCGAGGCATAACTGTTCTTAATCTGAGCACAATCTGCATGACCAGGCATCTAAGTGCAAAGCATGAGCTGCAGTGGAGTAGACATCTCAAAAAACAAGAAAGGTCTCTAGCTCCTCCTGCTTCCTCTACTGCTGCAGTCGCATTCTCTTCATCCACCTCTGGAGTGACAGTGGCACCTGCCACCCCGCAAACAGAGGATCTGCCAGCAACACCACCACCTGGATCACCAAGCATCTCCACAATGTCCCACAGAAGCGTTCAGCTCTCCATCTCCCAAACATTGGAGCAGAAGAGGAAGTACCCCCCCACCCACCCGCGATCCCTGTCCCCTGAAGCATTTCAAAATGACTGGCCTTTAAAATGCTGTCATTCCGTCTGGTGGAGACAGAGAGCTTTAGAAGCCTTATGGTGGTGGCTGTCCCACAGTACATTGTGCCCAGCCACCACAACTTCTCCAGGTGTGCCATCCCTTTCCTGCACAACCAGGGAGGACAAAATCAGGTGTTCACTGCGCAATGCCATCTGTAACAAGGTACACCTCACTACAGATACGTGGACCAGTAAGCACGGTCAGGGACGTTATATGTCCATAACAGCACACTGGGTAAATGCAGTGGCAGCTGGGCCTGAGGTGGATAGCAGTTTGGCGCATGTCCTTCCACCACCAAGGATTGCAGGGCGCTTCAGTTTGCCTCTTGTTGCTTCCTCCTCCTTTTTCCTCTTCTTCTACTGGCTCCTCATCTGCGCAGTAGCTATGGACGGGCCTTGAACAACAGACAGATGAGTGGTTGGTGCCAGTGAACCTCAAGCCCGGCCTGGTTGTGTGTGATAATGGGTGAAATCTCGTAGCATCTCTGGGACTAGCTGGTTTGACGCACATCCCTTGCCTGGCGCATCTGCTGCATTTGGTGGTGCAGAGATTCCTTAAAAATTACCCCGATATGTCAGAGCTGCTGCATAAAGTGCGGGCCGTCTGTGCGCGCTTTTAGCGTTCTCATCCTGCTGCTACTCACCTGTCAGCGCTGCAGCGTAACTTTGGCCTTCCCGCTCACCACCTCATATGCGACATGCCCACAAGGTGGAACTCCACCTTGCACATGCTGCGAGCAGCAGCAGGCGATAATGGAGTTTCAGCTGCAGCACGCACGAGTGAGTCGCTCTGTGGAACAGCACGACTTCACCACCAATGACTGGGCCTCCATGCGAGACCTGCGTTCCTTGTTGCATTGTTTCGAGTACTCCACCAACATGGCCAGTGCCGATAACGCCGTTCTCAGCATTACTATCCCACTTCTATGCCTCCTTAAAAAAAAAACGCTGCTGGCAATGATGGAAGAGAATGTGGCACAGGAGGAGGAGGAGGAAGAGGGATGATTTCATAGGGTTTCCGGCCAGTCATTCATAAGTGGCTCCGAGGGTGAGTTCCTGCACCCACAAACGCCAGGTACACAATTGTCCAGCCAGGGCACAGATCTGGAGGATGACAAAATGGAGGATGAGGAGGAGGAAATGGAGGAGGAGGAACCATGTTCACAGCAGGGTGGCACCCAGACCAGCTCATGGTCATCACTGGTGCGTGGCTGGGGGTATATAGAGGACACAGACGATACACCTCCCACAGAGGACAGCTTTTCGTTACCTCTAGGCAGCCTGGCACACATGAGCGATTACATGCTGCCGTGTCTCCGCAACGAGTTGGCCACATTCTAACTTGTGCTCATTACTGGGTGACCACATTGCTGCATCCTCGTTACAAGCACAACATTCCATTCTTAATTCCCTCACTGGAGCATGATCGTAAGATGCGCGAGTACAAGTGCACACTGGTAGATGTGCTGCTGGTGGCATTCCCTCCTGACAGCAGGGGCACAGTGGAAGCCCAAGGCGAAGGCAGTAGAGGAGAAAGAAGTTGAAATGCAGCTGGGGCACCGCCAGCACCTCAGAAGGCAGGGTTAGCATGGCTGAAATGTAGAAAAGCTTGGTCAGCACGCCACAACAACCACAGCACCACCAGCTGATATAGAACGTCTTAGCAGGAGGCGGCATTTCACCAACATGGTGGAGCAGTATGTGTGCACACACCTACACGTACTGAATGACGGGTATGCCCCCTTGAACTTCTGGGTCTCCAAATTGGGCACATGGCCTGAGCTTGCCCTTTATGCCTTGGAGGTGCTGGCCTGCCCTGCAGCCAGTGTATTATCTGAACGTGTGTTTAGCACGGCAGGAGATGTTATCACAGACAAGCGTAGCTGCCTGTCCACAGCCAATGTGGACAAGCTCACATTTATTGAAAATGAACCAGATATGGATCCCACAGGACTTGTCATTATCTTGTGCAGAATAGATGTATACCGGCCTTAACCAGCCATTGTTATGCTACAGCGCAATTGCTCATTATTGTATTTTTGATATTTCACACTCTTTTGGAATGCACCCTGATAAAAAAAAATATATAATACTTAAAACCAAAAATCAGTGTTGGCTACCTCGTCCTCCTCCACCGCTACTTTCACCTACACCTCTACGTCCACCGCCTCCTCAAACTCCTACTCCACATGGACCTCCACCTCATAAATCAATTTCACTAACTTATCTGTTAAATTTTCAGATGAAATTCATCAATTTTGGGGTGTGATATACCCATGCTCTACCTAGTAGACATGTAAAAAAATCACTAATTTGTCTGTTACATTTTCGAGTGAAAATCACCAATATTTGGGTGTGATATATTCATGCTCTACATAGTAGATAGATAAAAAATAGTTCACTAATTTGTCTTTTACATTTTCGGGGTGAAATTCACCAATTTTTGGGTGTGATATACCACTTCTATACCTAGTAGACAGGCCAGAAAAATTCCCGAATTTGTCTGCTACATTTTCGGGTGAAATTCACCAATTTTTGGTGTGATATACCCATGCTCTACCTAGTAGACAGGTAAAAAATAAATAAATACTAACTTGTCTGTTACATTTTCTGGGGAAATTCACAAATTTTTGGGTGTGATATACCCATGCTCTACCTAGTAGGCAGGTCAAAAAAATTCACTAATTAGTCTGTTAAATTTTCGGCTGAAATTCACCAATTATTGGCTGTGATATGACAGGGACCAAAAATTTTTTTAAAAATAATCTGTTCCATTGGTGGGTGACATTAACCCATTTCTGGCAATGAAAAATCCTTGCTCTGCATAGGTGACAAGCACTTAAATTTCTAAAATTTGTCTTTAATTGGCCCTTTCATTTGATCCTTCTGTTTTAATAACTTGTCCCAAATTTCCGCTCCATCCAATTGTAGCCATTGACCTTCCTTAGATAAGGTCTCCCTCATTCCAATAACAGGGCCTCTTAAGAGTCCTGTATTGTTATTTATCGTCACTACCTCCCAGAGTCGGGAGTGGGTAATTTCTGCGCGCCCCCTCCTTAACTTGGAAGCTTATGCTTCAATACTTTGTCCCACATTTCCGCTCGATTACATTTAATTTCATCCATTGTCCTCCCTGGGATGTGGTATCCCTTTCTCAGGCTCCCTCTCCGGCCTTGAAGCCTGATTTCCCACCACCCATGATCACCATGATAAGCGCATAAAAGAACATCAAAAGTTGATAGAGAAGATATCCAATTGGATCGTGGACATCACGGGGACTTGCGACATAGTGGAGTAGTATGTGTGCACACGCCTAAACATACTGAATGATGGGTCTGCCCCCTTCAACTTCTGGGTCTCTAAATTGGACACATGGCTTGAGCTTGCCCTTTACATTTTGGAAGTGCTGGCCAGCCCTGCAGCCAGTGTATTGTCTGAACGTGTGTTTAGCACGACTGCAGGTGGTTATCACAGGTTATATTTCCCAATGTTTTGGGTTGTACCCTAATTAAAAAAATATATATATAAAAATCTGAAACCAAAAAGCAATGTAGGCCACCTCCTCCTCCACCGCCGCTTCCACCTACACCGCCACATCCACCGCCTCCTCAACCTCCTACTCCATATGGACCTCGTCCTCCTAGAGGAAGATTATTATTATTATTATTATTTTTTTTTACCTATTTTATGTTATTTGAAGTCATTTCCCTATCCACATTTGTTTGCAGAGCAATTGCCATACTCTTAACCATATCTTGATGCCATTTTCAGCCCTCTAGCCCTTTCCATGACATTTTTACAGCCATTTTGGTACACAGCCAGGAGCACACACTCTGGATCTTTAACCTACCAGAGGTTACCGTGGTCACCATAGCATCTGAGGGGTTAAATTTATGTGATCGACTTTATCATTTATTGCATACATTTAAAACAGCAGACACCTGGCGGCTATGACACCTGCTCCGCTCACTATCAGATGCCATTTTTAAATGCCCTACTGCCAAAGTAAATTTATGTGAGGCTGTAGTGAAGGGGTTAAACTCTTAAGTTTACTGGTGAGAGAACCAAATTGTAGCGTAAATAAGTTATTACTCAAGAACTATATATATGCATAGCCTCAATAGTAAAAAAAAAGTAAATTTTTCTCTCTTGGTATGTTCAGGAATAAATTATATAACAAATAAAGTGTTTGTCAGAGGAGAATATATTTCTTTAAGCTTACATGTTACAAGTGAGATGACAGTAGCTGATTTCAAACGTCTTAAGAATCTTAGCAAAAAGAGCTGATAGTATCCTGCAACAGGATGAGTTATCTGCCTTGAGGTCTGGACTAAAAGACCTGCTGAATCGTAACTCTGCAAAGATATGCATTATTTAGCTTCACAATTTACGCACTACATACAAAGAGATATATCCACAAAATGATCTCTCAACTATAAAACAAAGGAAATCCAAGGCTTTTCTAAGTTCAATACACAAATTTAGTGGTTCTGTTTCTATTGACCCAGAGTTGCACAAGTTGCAATACAATCTTAATGTTAAGGGATTCACAGATTCATTTTTAAACTCAATATTACTACCTTCCATTTGTGATCAACAGGCAGAAAAAGCTTTGTACTCCCTTTGCCGATAAGGAACTTATTACAGACTTTAAAAACATGCAAAAAAATAAATGTCCAACACCAGATAGCATCCCCCTCACTATTACTTTACTTTGCAGTCAAAACTTCTCCCATATCTCTCTAGATTGCCTAATACTGCTCTGAGAGGTACCATTTTTTCCTCCAAAACTGCATGTGAACATATTGAGATTGAGAAAAAACAATCCAGCTATTTTGAGGCCAATTTCACTTTTAAATTCTGATTTAAAACTGCTTGCCAAGTTACTCACCCTCTATAAAGAACCATGTGCCATGTCTGGGGGAATGATTATGGCATAGTAACCTCTACTGGAGGTTAAGCACTCTGGACTAGAAAATAAAAGAGAAAAAATGGATGTGACATTGACAGAAGGAACATCTTCATTATTGGATGGGTTCATATGACTGGAGTTCCAACCACATAAGTAAGTAATGTACATTACAAAAAAAAAACAGTACATTAAACATTAATATTAATTAAGTACATTTATTGTAGACACCGGTAGACCTTTAATTCTGGCCAGGTTAATACAGATAAGGTAATTCATTTTATCCAGTATGCACAGAAATACAAGATGAAAGTGGTCTATTTTGGCACAAACTCTGACAAAGCTGGCCATACACATTAGATTAATGTTAGCTGAACCCAATTGAAATGTAAAACAATCTAATGTGTTTGGGAGTGTCCTAGCAAACATCAGGAGACAGATGGATTAGACAGTTGGATTTCAACATGCCCAATCCTTTTGTTTTCAATGAGATATACCTTTTCCAGAGGTGTCTGGCAGTGACTTACTCTATTCTCCCCATTCAAAACACATGTGCTCTCAACCAAGCCAAGAAGGCATTTGTGTTGAGGAAAGGTTTCAGAAGAATAGATGTTGGCCTACCAAGCATATTCTGGACACAGAGCACCAGAAAGAGATCATACAACAGCTTTTGTAGCATATGTTTAAAGCATATGTACATTTGAAATACTTTTTGTTTCATGTATTATAAGCCATATTCTGCCCCAATAATGCTTTACCATTTGCTCAATGTTATCTCAACAAACTAAATTATTGGTTCTCTATTGGTGATTATTATCTGTATAATTGTGATATCATTGTCTTATATGAGAGAAATGCAACTCCAAGAAAGGAACTTTCCTAGTTTAACATGTGCTAACAAAGAAAATGTGGATAAAGAGGGGTCAAAATAACACAGAGTAAAGCATTTTATTTAAATTGTAGTATAGATAGGAAAGGAAGTAGCAAAAAGTACAGTATAACATCTTAGAATGCAGTAATAAGTAACTTATAAAACAGCATTGTCCAGAGCAGCTAAAATTGCTTTTCAGCTGCCCATAATCCTTTAATAGATGTCAGTGAAACACTTTTTCATCCAACAGCTATTCTTCTTGATTGCTGTATTCAAATACTTCTAGACACCTCTGGGAGCACCTCTGAAAACAAAAGGAACAGATATTGAAAGTCAACACGACTAGTCCTTCTTTCACATGTGTAAAGTAAGGATGAGCAAACCAGTTCGGACCGAAGACAGTTCCAATCAAACTTTGCTATTTTTCGGACAGCACACTCAAATCTTTCCAGGTTCCTTTCAGAGGAATACAGTAAAATCAAGCATAGTGCCATTTTAGAGCACATGTCAACAGGAAAAAGGAACTAGGAAGGAGGAAGATAGGGTCTAACATGAAAGGAAGTGGTGGTGGTGGGGGGCTTGTCCTGATTGGCTCCCAGGCTGACAGACAGCATGGATAAGCAAATCAATGGAGCAGCAGGTGTGCTAACAGAGGAGCAGAATGACATTCTGTGCTGGGCTGTGAATGGGTGGTGGGTGTGATAGTGTTTGTCTGGGAAAACAATCTTAGAGAGTCAGGGAGAATCAATTAGAGACAGTCAAAAATCAATAAAGCTTATTGCCAGGAAGAAAAAAAAAGAAAGCATGCCAAAGAAGTGTTGTGTAGAATAGGGACAAGCAGGGCAGACAAGCAGGACAGCTAACAGACCGTGAGAGAGAGAAGAGAGGAGCTGTGGCTTGCTGCTTCTGCTATCAGAAATGCAGGCCTCAAAAGTAGCTCCCTCCAAGCAAATACTTTTACCCTCATTTTCACAGAAATCCTTTTTTTTGTGGGGTTCAATTTAAATTTAGCAGCATATGTATACATATATAAGGTAGTCTCTTGACAGCCGGGCCCCTGCTGCATCCGCTGACATGTATCCGGTGATACTGCCAGATTAACCATTCACATGTCGCCTCAGCACTGACTGCGGCACGTGCAGGGTTTACAGAGGGAGGGAGATCCCTCTGACTCCATTAGCCCCCTAAGCTCTGATGACAGGGGTCCGATGGTTCCTATGGCAGGCCTGATGCCTTATACAGGCATCGAGGCCTGCCATCTATGGAAGCCCAGGAGATCCAGTCCCCCCTTCCCCCAAAATATAGCATTCTGAAAATGGTGACACAAAAAACATTTTATTATATAAAACTCAAAAAATAAATAAAATAAAATAGATATATTAGGTACTGATACATCCGTAATGACCTGCACTATTAAATATTTCACATAATCTAGGTTATGGCTACTGCTACCGTTAACATTCTCTGTCCGTATCCTTAATGATTGAATACGCTCCTGTTCCTGTGCTTTTATTTGCCTATGTCTTCTATACTCTGTGAACAATGATAACAAATGTTCTTCTGTGATTATTTGCTACTTTGTAAAATGGGATAAGTGATGTTAACTTGTCCATTTATCTCTGTTACTATAATAAAAATAAACAGACAATTAAAAAAAAAAATATATATATATATATATATATATATATATATGACATGATCTACCCCCAGGTGGACACTGTTAAAAAAAAATATATTAAAAACTATGCCAAAATAGGCATTTTTTAGTCACCTTGCCCCAGAAAAGTGCAATATAAAATGATCAAAAAATCATATATACCCAAATACAGCAGCAAGAAAAGAGCCCCTGCAAAACATGATTGGCAGGAAAATTAAATAAATTTATTAATACAGCAGTTTATAGCCATATATGAGGTGTTTCTGTAAACTGCAGAATCAGAGTAAGGGCTCATGCTCATGAACTTATTTTTTTTCGTGTCTGTTCCGTTCAGTTTTTTTTTTGGGCGAACTGTATGCGGAACCATTCTTTTCAATGGGTCTGCAAAAAAACCCGGAAGTTAATTCATGTGCATTCCGTTTCCATATGTCAGTATGTCTGTTCCGCAAATAAAAAGAACATGTCCTATTATTATTGTCTGCATCATGGACAAGGATAGTACTGTTCTATTAGGAGCCAGCTGTTCCGTTCCTCAAAATACGGAATACATAGGGACATAATCCGTATTTTTTGCGGATCTGTTCTTTGCGTACCTCAAAATACATATGGTCATGTGTTAGATAAAAAAAATATATATATAAAATGGAAAATCTGCAAATATTGTGAAATGTTGAAATTTCACCTCCATTTTCCCTTGATTTTTATGGAACACCTAAAGAATTAACAAAGTTTGTTAAATCAGTTTTGGATAATTTGAGGGTCATTTATGGGTAGTTTCTGATATGTAAGCCACGCAAAGTGAAATTTGAAAATTGCTTAAAAAATTCTAAGCCTTCTAACGTCCTAAAAATAAAATGACATTTACAAAATGATGGCAATATAAAGTAGACATATGGGTAATATTACATCATAACTATTTTATGAGGTATCACTATTCATCTTAAAAGCAAAGAAATTTAAATGAAAAAATAGTGATTTAAAAAAATAATCTATAAATTTGGTATTTTTTAATAAATAAAGGTAAAACATATTGAATCAAATTTACCACTAACATGAAGTACATTATGTCATAAGAAAACTATTTCAGAATCGCTTGAATAAGTAAAAACATTCAAATGTTATGACCACATAAAGTGAAACGTCAGATTTGCAAAATGTTGCATGGTTTTTATAGTCACAACTGGCTTGGTCTTTAAGGGGTTTATACCCAAGGTCTAGCAGCAATCTATCTGTGTGTATTAATGAGAAATTGAACGTTGAGGCTCAATTGTCCATTATCATTTATTCAGTTTCCACACAGTTGCAATTTAAATTTTTTGGGACTTGAATCTAATTAAACTAGCATATAGGTCAGGGGTGGACAACCTTACAGATAGTGATGAGAGGCATATGTAATATTCATTTTTGCAATATTATGCAAATATTTCTGCATAATATTCACAATTAAATAGCGAATTCTAGAATTTGTGATCTTGTCATTATTTTCGTGATTGCACAAATTAACACTAATGATGTGCATATTTTTTTTTTTTGTGCAGTACATGAAACTTCAACATTTTATCAGGTCTGAGTAGATATTACTGATTGGTGCAGTAAGTATTGTTGTGACATCACAGCACTGTGTCTCTAGCATGTATGTGTGGACAGCAGAGAAATAGGAATTCCTATCACACTACTTAACACCCTGAACTGGAACCTATCAGCTACACTATATCACTCTCTAGCCTACACTGAATGTCTCCCACTAACTATCTGTATTATATAATTTAGAGTATTGTACACCTATGCTGCTGTTAGGTTGTGTGTTTACTAACCCTGCTTTCTTGCTGACCATCCAAAGTTGAGTCTCTTGCCCAGACTCACATAAGCATATCACTGATTAATATTGGGTAGATGGATCCCCAGCACTGATACACACAAAATGCTATCTGTTATGCCTATAAAGTAATTCCAACTAGTTTGTAATCAGTTCTCACCTGTCTTTTTGATATTCACAGGATCTGGTACTGTATTGTAGGTAATCCCTTTACTTCCTCCCGAGTGTTGATGGTAGATCACTCGGTGCTCATGCTCACCCTTGTTTGCCTGTGCTGCTTTAGCCGGTAGCTTAGCGCGTGCACGGGGGAGCAAACAAGTATTCATCCAGGAATGTTCTTGTGTGACATCACACTGCTGAGTACTGATGCCTCCAAGGCTTAAACAACCTCCAATGTGTTTCAGAACAAATGTGTTCCTTAATCAGGGATAGCTGGATCTTGGTTCATTAGGAATTAACTAGTGATGAGCAAGCATGCTCGGCCGAACTGCTGTTCGGCTCGAGCATCTCTATGCTTGGCAGATACGAGTGCTCGGCCGAATAATTTGGATGCTCAAATACAATTTAATACAATGGAAGTCAATGGAAGAACCCCAGGCACCCCCTTCTCAGAAGAGAAGAGGGTGTCTGGTTCATTAAAAATGGTTTGAAATTGATGGAAACCCCATCAAAATGGTTTGGCAACAGCATTAGGTGGATAGCTGGATGTATCTTAGACTCCTATTATGTACAACATGCAATAGACAACCACACAAAGGCCATATGCCAAAAGCCATCCATCTATCCATGAGACAGATTACAGCCAGCATACCTTATAATGACAGCCTTGTGCACTATAAGATATTCCAAACCAGCTCTCATCTGACTGAGAACCAATACATTTAAGCTTGTCATGAGACTAAGTCTAATAAGCTTGTTAAAAGACTCAGTCTAAGATTCTTATCAGAAGACTATGAAACCAATAGATGGAGCTATTGAGTTATGAACAGCGCCCTCTATTGGTTTCATAGTCTTCTGACAAAAATATTTGTCTTGTCATAAGACTGTGAAACCAATAGATGGCACTGTTCATAACTCAATAGCGCCCTCTATTTGTTTCATAGTCTTCTGACAAGAATATTTGTTTTGTCATGAGACTGTGAAACCAATATAGGGAGCTGTTCATAACTCAATAGTGCCATCTATTGTTTTTTATAGTCTTATGACAGGTGAAAAACAAGGCAGATTCTGCTCATTAGCATGTCTTTCCCATATGCCCATGCTTATGCAAATTAGTTTTTACATGACAAAACTGTCTAGAAAGGTTATTGAATATTATGTTAGGACAGTCGGAAAACTTTTTGTCGCCCTAATGATATTGATCTAGGTGTGCAGGTCCACCCAAGCCATCCAACAGATGCAAAATAACTTTGAGGTTTATTGGTTCTCAGTCAGATGAGAACTGGTTTGGAATATCTCATAGTGCACATGGCTGCCATTGTAAGGTATGCTGTGCTGGCTGTTATCTGTCTCATGGATGGATAGATGGATGGCTTGTACATACCTGGCTTTTGGCATATAACCTTTGTGTGGTTGTCTATTGTATGTTGTACATACTAAGTTGGATCCAGCTATCCTCTTAATGCTGTTTCCATCAATTTCTACCTTTTTTTTTTATGAATCAAACATCCTCTTCTCTTCCGAGCAGGGGTAGCCCGGTTGTTTCCTTTTGACTTCCATTATGCTTGGGTGCTCGGCCGCAATGTGTTTGGGCCGAACACCTGAATACTTTGGTGCTCGCTCATCACTAGAATTAACCTTTTCCCTGCCTAGTATTATTCCCACCACACTCACATTGATGAATCAACATACAGTTTTTGGGGTAGTTTATTCCTTTTTTTTTTTTTATAAAATTGCGAGCAGCAGATTTTTGTAGATAAATCTTCTCATGTATGTTTGACTGATTGATTACTGGAAGGCAAATAATTCAATTTCTTGATTGAAGCCTCTAGGTGCCAGGCTATTGAATTTATAGATCTACCTGCTTTTACAGCGGGACATTTGTTTTATGCAGTCGCCCCCTCTTGAATCCATTTTTGCTTTCTCAATCCCTCCAACGGATGAATCTAAAAAAAATCTGTAAATTTTTTATATGTTCCTTTATTCTCACTTTCTAGGGCTCTTTTGGTTCTACCCACATATATTTTATTGCAGGTACATTTTATAAAGTATATTAGTCATTTTGTGTTGCATGTGATTTGATCTTCAATTTTGCTTGAATCTGAGCTGTCCTTGATTTCTGTAATGATATTTCAGTTTTTTATTAACCTCCTCAGGACCGCCGTACGCAGGATTGCGTCCTGCCGGCGGCCCTGCTCTTCTGGGTGGACGCATATACGCATCCTCCCGCGAGAGCCGAGATTTCCTGTGAACGTGCGCACACAGGCGCGCGCGCTCACAGGAACGGAAGGTAAGCGAGTGGATCTCCAGCCTGCCAGCGGCGATCGCTCGCTGGAAGGCTGGAGATCTGATTTTTTTTAACCCCTAACAGGTATATTAGACGCTGTTTTGATAACAGCGTCTAATATACCTGCTACCTGGTCCTCTGGTGGTCCCTTTTGTTAGGATCGACCACCAGAGGACACAGGTAGGTCAGTAAAGTCGCACCAAACACTACACTACACCCCCCCGTCACTTATTAACCCTTTATGAACCCCTGATCACCCATGATCACCCCATATAAACTCCCTGATCACCTCCCTGTCATTGATCACCCCCCCTGTCATTGATCACCCCCCTGTCAGGCTCCGTTCAGACGTCCGTATGATTTTTACGGATCCACGGATACATGGATCGGATCCGCAAAACACATGCGGACGTCTGAATGGAGCCTTACAGGGGGGTGATCAATGACCGGCGGGTGATCACGCATATACACTCCCTGATCACCCCCTGTCATTGATCACCCCCCTGTCATTGATCACCCCCCTGTAAGGCTCCATTCAGACGTCCGCATGTGTTTTGCGGATCCGATCCATGTATCCATGGATCCGTAAAAATCATACGGACGTCTGAATGGAGCCTTACGGGGGGGTGATCAGTGACAGGGAGGTGATCACCCATATACACTCCCTGATCACCCCCTGTCATTGATCACCCCCCTGTAAGGCTCCATTCAGACGTCCGCATGATTTTTACGGATCCATGGATACATGGATCGGATCCGCAAAACACATGCGGACGTCTGAATGGAGCCTTACAGGGGGGTGATCAATGACAGGCGGGTGATCACCCATATACACTCCCTGATCACCCCCCTGTCATTGATCACCCCCCTGTCATTGATCACCCCTCTGTCATTGATCACCCCTCTGTAAGGCTCCATTCAGACTTCCGCATGTGTTTTGCGGATCCGATCCATGTATCCATGGATCCGTAAAAATCATACGGACGTCTGAATGGAGCCTTACAGGGGGGTTGATCAGTGACAGGGGGGTGATCACCCTGATCACCCCCTGTCATTGATAACCGCCCTGTAAGGCTCCATTCAGACGTCCGCATGTGTTTTGCGGATCCGATCCATGTATCCATGGATCCGTAAAAATCATACGGACGTCTGAATGGAGTCTTACAGGGGGGTGATCAGTGACAGGGGGGTGATCACCCTAATCACCCCCTGTCATTGATCACCCCCCTGTAAGGCTCCATTCAGACGTCCGCATGTGTTTTGCGGATCCGATCCATGGATCCATGGATCCGTAAAAAAATCATACGGACGTCTGAATGGAGCCTAACAGGGGGGGTGATCAGTGACAGGGGGGTGATCACCCCCTGTCATTGATCACCCCCCTGTAAGGCTCCATTCAGACGTCCGCATGTGTTTTGCGGATCTGATCCATGGATCCGTAAAAATCATACGGACGTCTGAATGGAGCCTTACCAGGGGGGTGATCAATGACAGGGGGGTGATCAGGGAGTCTATATGGGTGATCACCCCCCTGTCATTGATCACCCCCCTGTCATTGATCACCCCCCCCCCCCCCTGTAAGGCTCCATTCAGACATTTTTTTGGCCCAAGTTAGCGGAAATTTTTTGTTTGTTTTTGTTTTAGTTTTTTCTTACTAAGTCTCATATTCCACTAACTTGTGTAAAAAAATAAAATCTCACATGAACTCACCATACCCCTCACGGAATCCAAATGCGTAAACATTTTTAGACATTTATATTCCAGACTTCTTCTCACGCTTTAGGGCCCCTAAAAAGCCAGGGCAGTATAAATACCCCACATGTGACCCCATTTCGGAAAGAAGACACCCCAAGGTATTCCGTGAGGGGCATATTGAGTCCATGAAAGATTGAAATTTTTGTCCTAAGTTAGCGGAAAGTGAGACTTTGTGAGAAAAAACACAAAAAAAATCAATTTCCGCTAACTTATGCAAAAAAAAAAAATAATTCTATGAACTCGCCAGGCCCCTCATTGAATACCTTGGGGTGTCTTCTTTCCAAAGTGGGGTCACATGTTGGGTATTTATACTGCCCTGGCTTTTTAGGGGCCCGAAAGTGTGAGAAGAAGTCTGGGATCCAAATGTCTAAAAATGCCCTCCTAAAAGGAATTTGGGCCCCTTTGCGCATCTAGGCTGCAAAAAAGTGTCACACATCTGGTATCGCCGTACTCAGGAGAAGTTGGGCAATGTGTTTTGGGGTGTCATTTTACATATACCCATGCTGGGTGAGATAAATATCTTGGTCAAATGCCAACTTTGTAAAAAAAAATGGGAAAAGTTATCTTTTGCCAAGATATTTCTCTCACCCAGCATGGTTATATGTAAAATGACACCCCAAAACACATTCCCCAACTTCTTCCGAGTACGGCGATACCAGATGTGTGACACTTTTTTGCAGCCAAGGTGGGCAAAGGGGCACACATTCCAAAGAGCACCTTTCGGATTTCACAGGCCATTTTTTACACATTTTTATTGCAAAGTACTTGTTACACATTTGGGCCCCTAAATTGCCAGGGCAGTATAACTATGCCACAAGTGACCCCATTTTGGAAAGAAGACACCCCAAGGTATTCCGTGAGGGGCATGGCGAGTTCCTAGAATTTTTTATTTTTTGTCACAAGTTAGCGGAAAATTATGATTTTTCTTTTTTTTTCTTTTTTCCTTACAAAGTCTCATATTCCACTAACTTGCGACAAAAAAAAAAATTCTAGGAACTCGCCATGCCCCTCACGGAATACCTTGGGGTGTCTTCTTTCCAAAATGGGGTCACTTGTGGCGTAGTTATACTGCCCTGGCAATTTAGGGGCCCAAATGTGTGAGAAGAACTTTGCAATCAAAATGTGTAAAAAATGGCCTGCGAAATCCGAAAGGTGCACTTTGGAATATGTGCCCCTTTGCCCACCTTGGCTGCAAAAAAGTGTCACACATCTGGTATCGCCGTACTCAGGAGAAGTTGGGGAATGTGTTTTGGGGTGTCATTTTACATATACCCATGCTGGGTGAGATAAATATCTTGGTCAAATGCCAACTTTGTAAAAAAAAAAGGGAAAAGTTGTATTTTGACAAGATATTTCTCTCACCCAGCATGGGTATATGTAAAATGATACCCCAAAACACATTGCCCAACTTCTCCTGAGTACGGCGATACCAGATGTGTGACACTTTTTTGCAGCCTAGGTGGGCAAAGGGGCACATATTCCAAAGTGCACCTTTCGGATTTCACTGGTCATTTTTTACACATTTTGATTGCAAAGTTCTTCTCACACATTTGGGCCCCTAAATTGCCAGGGCAGTATAACTACGCCCCAAGTGACTCCATTTTGGAAAGAATACACCCCAAGGTATTCCGTGAGGGGCATGGCGAGTTCCTAGAATTTTTTATTTTTTGTCGCAAGTTAGTGGAATATGAGACTTTGTAAGAAAAAAATAAAAATAAAAAATCATCATCATTTTCCGCTAACTTGTGACAAAAAATAAAAAGTTTTATGAACTCACTATGCCCATCAGCGAATACCTTAGGGTGTCTACTTTCCGAAATGGGGTCATTTGTGGGGTTTTTCTACTGCTTGGGCATTGTAGAACCTCAGGAATCATGACAGGTGCTCAGAAAGTCAGAGCTGCTTCAAAAAGTGGAAATTCACATTTTTGTACCATAGTTTGTAAACGCTATAACTTTTACCCAAACCATTTTTTTTTTTTGCCCAAACCATTTTTTTTTATCAAAGACATGTAGAACTATAAATTTAGCTAAAAATTTATATATGGATGTCGTTTTTTTGGCAAAATTTTACAGCTGAAAGTGAAAAATTTCATTTTTTTGCAAAAAAATCGTTACATTTCGATTAATAACAAAAAAAGTAAAAATGTCAGCACCAATAAAATACCACCCAATGAAAGCTCTATTAGTGAGAAGAAAAGGAGGTAAAATTCATTTGGGTGGTAAGTTGCATGACCGAGTGATAAACAGTGAAAGTAGTGTAGTGCAGAAGTGTAAAAAGTGCTCTGGTCATGAAGGGGATTTTAGCTAGCGGGGCTGAAGTGGTTAATCTACAGTTATCACATATCTTACATGGAAACATTCATTTTTTTTTACTTTCTTTTTCTTTTTATTGTCTTTTTTTGATAATCAGATAGCAAATAGTACCCCTGGCGCTCACTTAATCTCCTGCTTACCTATTTGGCTGCTGGTGTTGCAGCGGCACCGCATGAACCGCTGCCAAACTGTACACTGTAATAATCAATAAATATGACACCGCACTCTCCTTAGCCTCTGCCAGCCCACTATCATACACTGAAAGTGCCACCGACACCCTTGCCAATAGAAAACTCAGGCTAATGTTAATAATAATTCCCTGTTCCTTGGTGCTTCTTCTGTGTCTATTCCTTCTTCTTATGTATGAGCAGACGTGGTGCTGGATGTCAGGATAGGATAACTAGATTACGGCTCACACCCTGGCCGGTGGCGCAATGCCAAGTGTATACTTCGTACCTTGCACAGATAGTGACATCACTATACAGACTACGGTGAGTAGTGGGTACCAAAATTCTTATCTACGTGTTTCGGACAGTACGCTGTCCTTCGTCAGGAAGAGGAATCCGGAGCTGCTGCTAGGTACCTAATATTTATACACTCCTCTCTATAATCCTAACCCTTTCAGTCCTCTACTCCTCGTCTTTTGGTTTTAGACTCCTAGGTGTACACTCCCCACAGATTCCTGCCTTATTCAAATGCAAACATCTCAATCTCAGAGTTAACCCTCCAGGTGTCAGTGTATCCATATTGAAGATCAATTTAGTTTCTGCTCTTGGCATGCTCTTCAATAAAAAAAAAACCTCTAGATCCCAATCTGATCAATTCTATCCCGCAAAAGGTTGAACCGTCAAATTTCCCTTCGTGTTTCTTCGCATAATGCCTCAACAGTGGGTGCCCCTCAATTTTTTTTCTTGATAATGTATATGTGTTCCCCCACTCTTTTCTTTATTTTTCTCTTAGTCTGGCCGATGTATGTCTTGTTAGAGGGGCATGTGATTGCATATATTGCCCCCCAGCTATTATGGGTAATAAAACCTCTTATATCTTCTTTGTACATGCCGTTATTATTTGCTATGCTGGCTTGTATTTTGTTATCGGATATCTTGCACCCTGCGCATCTTCTACAGGGGAAGAAGCCATTTTGTTGGCCTATACCCCCACAGTGTATTCCCATTGTTTTATTATTTTTATTTGTATTTTTATTTTCATATTTGTTTTATGATGCAGCTATTTGTAGATGCCACAATATTGCCTATGTTTTTAGCTTTCCTATAAATAAACATGGGCTCTTTTGGGATAAGCTCCCCCATCACTTTATCCTCCCTGAGTGCGCTCCAATGCTTATTTGCTATTTTTTATTTTTTTTTAAATAATCACCTGGCCGTTATACGGTAAAAAAGGGGGGGGGGGAATATTATATTTGATTCTTCTGGTTTTTCCTTGCCCTTTAATTATATTTGTCTATTCATCTGACCGACCTCATCCTTTTGTAATGTCATTTTAGCTACATCATATCCTTTTACCTCAAATTTCTCTTGCATAAGGCCTCATGCACACAACAGTATTTATTCACGGTCTGCAAAATGGGGTTCCATTGTTCCGTGATCCGTGTCCGTTTTTTCTTCCGTGTGTCTTCCTTGATTTTTGGAGGATCACCAGACCAGAAAAGTGAAAAAAAAATCTAAGTCTTTGCCTCCTTATGGTAATCTTCTTTAGACATTATAACGACACCCCTTCTTTTATCCGCAGGGCGGATCACAATATTGTTGTTCTCTTGCATGGATTTAATTGCTTTTCTTTCCATCATCGTGATGTTGCTAAGATACTTGTGATTTTTTGGTTTCTTTACTCTCCTTATTTCCTTTGTGACTGACATCATAAATGTATTAAATGCTGCTGAATAATCTTGTAGAGGATGGTATATTTACTTTTTACATTTGTGTGTGTGAATTGGGTCTCCATCAGGGATTCCTCTCCCACACTTTTATGTGTTTGCTATATCTCATACTCTCCTACCCTCCTCGTAGGGATTTGCTTTTAAAATATTATTTATTTTTTTTTGGGCTAGTTTTCTCATAAACTTTCTTAACCCTATGAATGCCTCGAACTTATTGAAGAATGTCGTAGGGGCAAATTTTAACCCTTTTTCCAGTATTTTGTGCTCCACTTCAGTGAGTTGATATTGACTTAAATTGTATATTTTTTTTCAAATATTGTTCTCCTTTGTATTTTTATTTGTTTTACTATTGTTTTTTTTCTTTTTGGTGACTTGCCCCCCTCTACACTCCCTGTTTTGTTTTCTTTTTTTTCTTACCTGAAAAAAATCCTGTCTTTCTGTTTTTTTGATGGTTGGTTTTCTTTTTATGTTGCAATGGGTTTCCTCCACACTTATTAACTGGCTCCCGTTCCCATTCTGTCTTTTAGTTTCAATTTTATTTTTATTTTGGTTATTACTTTTGCTAGTATCTATATTTGGTACTTCTTCCTCTCTTTTATGTTTTTCTTTATTTATGGATCATCTTGTTCCTTCTTCATTTATTTGAATAACTGTTTTTTTTATTAGTTCCTTCTCATCTGTTTCCCCCTGATCTTCGGCAAATTGATTCAGGGGGCTTTACTGGTTGTTAGTGGAGAGACCCTCATTGCCCCGTTCCTTCCTTGTTTTTTTAATTACAACTACAAGGGTTAGTGGGACTCGTGGATTTGATTCTGTCGTAGGATTATGTTCACTGTATGTGGAAAATACTGAACTTTTACCTTCCTGATCATTGAGTATCCATTGTTCAATATTTCATTCTCATCAGTTTCCAACAATATTTCAGATTCAATAAATCTATTATCCATTGACAAGGAATCACTTAAATTTCCTATTTTTTTTTCCCTTTATTTCATCCTCTTTCATTTGTATTCTTCTCCTTATATTGTTTACTAGGGGTTTTATATTAATATTGTCTTTCCAGGACCTTAATTTTTCAAATAACTCACGGATGTCTTTATTAATATTCATGAGTCTGTTTTTTCTTTTATTTATGATAAACATGATTGCCCTCCTAGAAAAGTCATGGAACATTTGGGTCCATTCCATAACCACTTCACCACTTGCCATATCTCCGGATAGTATCTTCTCCACCCTTAATCCTTTTGGTATTGTGTCCCATTCTAAGTATCTCTCTAATTATGTTATTTCCCATAGATCTTTTAATTCTAGGGTTAACAGATATTCCAATTGCTGCAAGGTATTTCTAATTTAAGTGAATTGTCTTGAGTTTACTTCATCTGTTATCCCCCTCTCCAAATATGTGGATGAACAGCTACAACCGCTTGCACAATCCCTCCCCACATATTTGAAGGACACCACACATATATTGCAAATTTTATTTGAGATCAAGTGGGAAGAGGGATATATACTAGGTATGCTGGATATTAAATCATTATATCAGTTATCGAGAACCTAAGATGTTGTGAGGCAGCAAAATTCTTCCTTGAAAGAAAGGGAGATATGCCAGAAGCCCAAATTAAATTCGTGAGGGACTGCATTATGTTAATTTTACAAAGGAATTATTTTACTTATGATGAGAGATTCTACCTACAGATGTGGGGGACTGCGATGGGGACGAGGTTTGCACGGGGGTTTTGCTCATTTATATGTGGGGTGGTGGGAACATTAAACCATACACCCTAATGGCGGACCCCGGGCGATCCTCGTCCTCTGGTGGCATTTTATATATGACTGGATTTTTGTATGGAAGGGAGGGAAAACCAACTACAGGATATTTTTTTTAAAAAAAAGCTTTATTTGTAAAAGCAGGAGTACAGAATAATGAAATCACATAGGAGGATGAGGACAGACCTCCTATGTGCTAGTGTATTAACTAACAAGTCAACAATAGTATGATGCATAAAATATCACAAGTCATTTAAGAGACAATTCGACATATTGCATAAAGTACTAGAATATTTTAAGTAGAGTCCAATATTCGGGTGAGAGTCCGATTTCCAAGAGAGAGACAGCCTCTGGTCCGCGCTACAGTAGCTAGTCGAGAGCCTGCTTGAAGTGTTGTATAACTGGGTAATAATTAGAGTGTGCTTAAGGTGGAGTATGAACACATGGGATCTATCGACCCTTAAACCCTCTATAGATTTCCCAAGCAAGCCAAGTGACCTTGAATTTATTAATAGATCTGCATTCCCAGTGAGAAATTTCTTTGAGTCTGTAGCAGGGGTATCCGGCGAGAGCCAGTAGTACGGAATTAAAAATCTAGCCGCGTTAATTAACTGTCTGCAGAGGACCATGTTTGGAGTCCTACTCACTGTAGGATATAAATTTAACAAAGCAACCTCCGGCTGAGGAATGAGAGAAGTCTCGCAAACTCGGTTGCATATCTCAAAAATCTGTTTCCACCAGTCTCTTAAGGGAGGGCATTCCCATCATATGTGTAGGAAGGAGCATCTAGATTTGGAGCATCTCCAGCATGTGTCTGAAGCAGACGTTGAATATAAACACGTTTTATCTGGGATTTTATACCATCTGGTTACCACTTTGCAGCAGTTCTCCTGAATCCTGACGCATCTTGAAGCTCTGTGTAGGGAAATCAAGATTTGGTCTATTTACTGTCTGAAAAACGTTCTATTCAGATCTCTTTCCCAGAGTCTAATGAACACCAGGGTAAATAGAGCGTCCGGAAGTCTTAATTTATTATAAAGTTGAGAGATTAATTTGGTTGAGGTCTGAGTACATTCTAAAAGACTTTCCAGCCATACTTGTGGGCAGGAAAAGTCTAGAGAGTTAATGTTTTGTTGGAGGTATGAACGAAGAAAGAGTAATGGGGAGATATTAGGGTGAAGATAGCTAAGTGTGGTCCTCAGATCTGTTAAGGAGTAAGGGCGGGAGCCTTCCATGATGTCTCTAATAGGAGTTGTTGAGTTCTTAAGGGATCCTATCAAACAGTGCTTTGGGGGCGACGTTTATGACATCTCTAATTTGTAAAGTTATAGAAGGAAATGGTATAGAATGTTGGGATGTCCCTGAGCCCTTTCCAGACAGAAAAGGTAGCTCTCATTAATCGGGAAGCTAGTGGGGGTAGGAATCGGTCTGTTCTGTGGCTTAATAAAAAGGCCCTAAAAGTGCAGCCCAATAGTGCTTGTTCCATGGAAACCCACGATTTGTGGGGAGGTTCCCTCAACCAGTCTATCACTCTAGCTAGGAGGATCACTTTCCCATATAATTCTGGGTCAGGAAGGGCAATACTATCCCATTTCTTTGCTCTGCTCAGTGACTTATACAAAAGTCTAGGTCTCTTGTTGAGCCAAATGAAGGAGCTAAAAAGAGATCTCACCTTTTTGTAGAATAGTGAGGTAACCTGGATAGGGAGAACCTGTTGTAAATGCGTTAATTTAGGAAGGATTAGTAAAGCCAGGATGTTCTTCTGCCCAAACCAAGAGAGTTTTGGTATATCTAGGTTGTTAATTACCTTGGTAATGTCAATTAACAGAGGGTTGTAGTTCAGGCCGAACCATTGGGATAGATCTGTACTGATCTTGACCCCTAGATACGTCAAGAAAGGGGCTGTCCAGTTAAAAGGGGATGTTTGTTTTCTAGAGGTAGATAAGCCTGAGCAAATGATAAATGATTTGCTGTGATTTACTTTAAAGTTGGAACAAAGTCCATCATTTTCCAGATGTTGCTAAATCCTAGGAAGAGCGGATTCTGGGTTGCTAATCACAACAAGCATATCATCAGCAAAGGCTGCTGTTTTATGTTCCTGGTCTCCCAGGGTGATACCTTTAATGGCTGTGTCTTTCCTGATAGTTTGTAGGAGGGGTTCTAACGTTAAAACAAATAAAAGGGGGGACAAGGGACACCCCTGTCTAGTTCCGTTTCTAATGTTAAAAGGGGAGGATATTGTGCTATTGACTGAGATAGAGGCAGATGCGTTGGTATATATGGCGTCGATAGCATACATAAAGGTGCACGGGAAGTTCTGGGATGATAGAACCTGTTTCATGAAGGACCAGTTGACTCTATCAAAGGCTTTCTCAGCATCTGTGTTAAGTAGGACCACAGGAAGTGATTTTTTTTTAACATAGTGTAAAATGTTCAGGACTCTAGCCGTATTGTCCTTACCTTCTCTCCCTTTGATAAAGCCCACTTGGTCCCTAAGAATAAGTGAAGTGAGGATTTTTGCTAGTCTATTAGCTAGCAGCTTGGCTAGAAATTTTAAGTCAATGTTGAGAAGGGAAATTGGTCTAAAATTTGGACATTGGGTGTGGTCTTTGCCTTCTTTCGGGATAAGGATTATGTGGGCCTTGGTCATATCTGCCGAAAGGGGTTTATTCAGTAGGGACGCATTATAGATCGGGAGTAGATGTAGGATCAGTATGGCAAGGAAGGCTAAATAATAGGTGGTTGGGAGGTCATCTGGGCCTGGACTCTTCCCTTTGGGGGACTTTCTTATAACCTCAACGAGTTCCTCCTCAGTAAATGGGGCTTGGAGAGATGATCTGACCTCTTCTGATAGTTTTGGGAGTACTAGATCTTTTAAGAAGGATTTACTTGGAGTACTGTTTTGAGTGTCGTTGACAGACTGCTGTGAGAGTAAATATTATATAAGGCCTCGTAGAAGTCTCTAAATTGAGATGCAATTTGTGTGGGGTCGAATATCAAGGAACCTGAAGTGTTTCTTAGTTTATGGACGTAATTATCTTGTTTTCTTTTTTTAATTCTCTGGGTGACAAATTTTGACGCTTTATTGCCGTGTGCGAATATCTTTTGTTGGGAGTGTAGATAGTATTTTAATAACAGCACGTACAAAGAAGATATAAGAGGTTTTATTACCTGTAATAGCTGGGGGGCAATATATGCAATCAGATGCCCCTCTAACAAGACATATATTGGCTGGACTAAGAGACAAATAAAGAAAGGAGTGGGGGAACACATATAGAACATCAAGAAAAAAATTGAGGGGCATCCACTGTCGAGGCATTATGCGGAGAAACACGAGGAGAAATTTGACGGCTCAACCTTTTGCGGGATCAAATTGATCAGATTAGGATCTAGAGGGGGGGGGATTTAATCAAGAGCATGTCAAGAGCAGAAACTAAATGGATTTTCAATATGGATACATTGACACTTGGAGGGTTAAACTCTGAGATTGAGCTGTTTGCATTTGAATAAGGCAGGGATCTGTGGGGAGTGTACACCTAGGAGTCTAAAACCAAAAGACGAGGAGTAGAGAAGTGAAAGGGTTAGGATTATAGAGAGGAGTGTATAAATATTAGGTACCAAGCAGCAGCGCCAGATTTGTCTTCCTGACGAAGGACAGCGTACTGTTCGGAATTCGTAGATAGGAATTTTGGTACCCACTACTCACCGTAGTCTGTATAGTGGCGTCACTATCGGTGCAAGGTACAAAGTATATACTCGGCATCACGCCACCGGCAGGGGAGTGAGCAGTAATCTAGTTATCCACGTCTGCTCAAAGTTAATATTAACATTAGCCTGAGTTTTCTATTGACAAGGGTGTAGTGACACCTTCAGTGTATGATAGTGGGCTAGCAGAGGCTGGGAAGAGTGGGGTGTCATATTTATAGATTGTTTTGATAATTGGTTAGTACCTATAGAGGGGGCTACTAAATAAATTGGCCAAATTGCATGTTTTAAAAAAAGTTAAGACAGGGTATGATGTTATTTCATCCCCTATGACTTTGTCCTGTTTGAGAATGTCCCAATGTTGTCTAACAATTCCTTTAAATACAACAATTTTTCACTGTATTGTGTAATAGGGATTTTAATGGTTTCTCCATCCTTCTTATAATTTATTTTTGTGTCATGTATTTTCTTCTGCAGTAATGTGTTGCGATTTATCCTCATAATATCTTCTTTTATGGGTTCTAGTTTATTAATTTCATATCCCTTCTCTTCAAATTTTCTGCGGTTTGCTGGCTTCCTTTTCAAAATGTTCAATTGTGCTGAAGTTTCAGCGTGATCTGATGTATTGACTTTGGGGGATGTTTTCCAACCATATTGGTAAATGGCAACTATTTAGGTAAATTAAACTATTTGTATCTGTTGGTTTATGGTAAGTTTTTGTTTAGGTCTGTCCTTCTTTGACAAAAAAGATAAGGTCTAAAACACTGATTTCCTCATAGCTCCAATTTGGTGTAAAGTGAAAATAAAAATCATTTTTATTTATATTCGTTTAATATTGTGCTAGTGAGGTCTTGTCTCCTTTCCCCAAAAAATATAACATTGTCAATGAATCTCTTCCAGAGGACCAGGTTTGCTCTGAGAGTGCCTTGTGGATATATCATTAGTTCTTCCTACCAACCAATATAGAGGTTGGCAAAACTCGGCACAAATCTGGTCCCCATTGTGGTCCCCACGTTTGAAGGTAAATTTTGCTTTTATATTTAAAATAGTTATGAGTTAAAATAAACATAATACAGTCACCTAGGAAGTTTACATGTTCGTTAGGCATCCGTTTTTCTTTTTCCAGAAATAATTTACTAGCTATTCTCCCTGTATTAATGTCTATAATAGTATACAGAGAGATGACGTCAAGGGTTCCTAAAATATAGTCGTCCTGCCATTCTATTTCACTTAATAATTGCAGGATGTGTTTCGTATCTTTTAAATACGCTGGGAGCTTCTGTACATAATTTTGTAGAAATGCATCTACATATTTAGATAGATTGGAGGTAAGGCCCCCACTTCCTGATATTATTGGTTGGCCCTGGTGGATTAATTTCACGCTTATGTATCTTTGGGAGATGGTAAAATATTAGCATCTTTATTTGGATCTTTGTTGGTATTTTTATTTGGGAGGAAGTAAAGGGATTGCCTACAATACCGTACCACTGATCTTGCGAATATCGAAGACAGGTGAGAACTGATTACAAACTAGTTGGAATTACTTTATATGCATAATAGATAGCATTTTGTGTGTGTTAATGCGGGGATCCATCTACCACAATATTATCTGCATTATCTATATGAGATAACTATCTAATGTAATTGGATAAGGAATATGATCCAGATAAAAGCACAGGACACAACAATGTCACTGCTCTCTCTCTCTCTCTCTCTCTCTCTCAGAACTGCAAAAAAACTGCAGAAAATGGATGCTGGGGAGTTTCTTATATAGTAAAGGGGTAGGCAACTTTTCTATTGGTCACTAGGGATGTGTCACGAGGGTGTCAAGAGCCACGTCTGACTCTGTTATACCCGGGGTCAGGAAGTCGCAGCGGGTGGCTGCGCTCTCTATGTCTAAAGATCACGTTGTTTCTTAGTGATTGTTTTCTGTGTTTGCCTTGCAATCCTTTTTGTCTCACTCAGGAATCCGTAGCTTCTCCTCCTCAGCTGTTTCTTGTCTGCCACTCCCAACCTCCTTATATTCTCCTCTCACACTTCTCTAGTTGCCAGTTATAGAGCTTCCTGCCTGGACATCTATACTGACCCACTGGAGCTGTGAATCCTGGTTGTTGTTCCAGAGTGCTTCCCTCCGGATCCCTGTTGGGCTTTTTGTTGTCTCCTGTTGTCGCCCACCTGGGATTATATGTTTAGTCTGTATTGTCTGTCCTCCCCTTGGTGTTTTTCTTTAGAGCTAGTGGTGCGGACTAGTGTTCCCACCGCCCTGTTCACTATCTAGGGCTCATCTTAGGGAAAGCCAGGGTTTTAGCACGTGATCGGCGTACGGGTGAGGAACCCGTCTAGGGACGTCAGGGCAGCCAGGTGCCAGCCGCAAGGTGAGTCAGGGGTCACCACCTTCCCTCTCACTTGGGCAGGGCCTTCCTCTTTCCCTCCCTCTGTGTCACGTATGTGATAGTCACGCCGATCGTGATATTATAACTGGCCCTTATTTTTTGAGAGAAAAAAATAATAATTTTTTTTCTCTCTACTTAGAATCCAATATGGATCCTATTGCTGCTTTGGCAAAACAGCTTCAAGGCCTGTCTTTGGAGGTGGCAGGATTGAAGGCGTCTGTCCTCCAACAACAGCAGCAAATGCAGCAGACCGCAAGCCCAGCGGTTGCTATGGGTAACCAGGTTGTTACAGAACCCAAGGTTGTTCTTCCTGACAGATTTTCTGGGGGAAGGGACAAATTTGTGACGTTCCGTGAGGCCTGCAAATTATATTTTAAGCTGCGCCCTTACTCCTCAGGTAATAAAGAACAGCGGGTGGGGATTGTTATTTCCCTGCTTCAGGGGGACCCGCAATCCTGGGCGTTCTCGTTACCCCCTGGTTCCCAGGCTCTCCGGTCAGTGGAGGGATTTTTTGGGGCTTTGGGTCTCATATATGATGACCCTGACCGAGTCGCCCTGGCTGAGTCGAAGTTACGGAGACTCCTACAGGGAGATCGGCCAGCAGAGGAATATTGCTCAGAGTTCCGTAGGTGGGCTACGGATACTCAGTGGAACGACCCGGCTCTCAGGAGTCAGTTCTGCTCTGGGTTATCTGAAAGGGTTAAGGATGCGCTGGCGCTGTATGAGACCCCCCTTTCCCTTGATGCTGTTATGTCCCTCTCTATCAGAATAGATAGACGTCTTAGGGAGAGATCGAAAATTCCTGAGCAATCGGTAACCTCTCCCAAGCAGCAGTTAGTCTGTACTGACTTAGATGAGCCTATGCAGCTAGGAGGAACTTCTCGTCAGGTCCGTCCTCCTGAGGTTCGCCGTAGGTGGGGGGCTTGTTTTTTCTGTGGGGGGAGGGGTCATTTCATTAATGTCTGTCCCTCCTTTCTCAAAAACAAAAGACCGTCGGAAAACTACTAACCCCAGGCTGTGCGGAGGATGTCAGCCGGGGGGTATACGTTTCCTCCATACGAACATCTCAATTTGTGTTGCCAGCGGTTATTGTTTTTGGTGTTAAGACGGAGTCTATCTCTTTTTTTCTAGACAGTGGAGCAGGGGTAAATTTGATAGATGCCCATTTTGCCTGCACTATGGGTTTGTCTCTCTGTACGCTGCAGAGACCTATTCCCATATTCGCTATTGATTCTGCTCCTCTGTCTCAGAGAAACCTCACTCACATTGTCCATAACTTACACCTTCGGGTAGGGGACCACCATAATGAGTGTCTTTCATGTTACGTTCTGGAGGGCCTTCCCTCTCCTGTGGTATTGGGTCTTCCCTGGTTGGTAGCGCACAATCCAGTGGTGGATTGGCAGGCCAGGGAGATATTGGAGTGGAGTGAGCATTGCAGAGAGAATTGCTTAAATAACAATTGCTTAATCGCCTCCATAGCTTCCCTACCTACATTTATTTCGGACTTTGAGGACGTTTTTTCTGAAAAGGGTTGTCAGAAGCTACCACCTCATCGTCCTTAAGATTGCCCGGTTAACCTGATTCCCGGTGCAAAATTACCCAAGTCCAGGTTGTATAATCTTTCGGGTCCCGAGAGACAAGCCATGAAAGATTATATCTCCGAGAGTCTGGCTAAGGGACACATCAGACCCTCTTCTTCACCCGTGGCTGCAGGGTTTTTCTTTGTTAAAAAGAAAGATGGGGCCTGCGTCCTTGCCTAGATTTCCGTGAGCTAAACCGGATAACCATCCGAGACCCATACCCTCTTCCTCTCATTCCTGACCTTTTTAATCAGATTGCGGGTGCTAGGTGGTTCTCCAAACTTGATCTTAGGGGGGCCTACAATCTGATTCGTATCAAGGAAGGGGATGAGTGGAAGACAGCTTTTAACACCCCTGAGGGGCATTATGAAAATTTAGTCATGCCTTTCGGTCTGACCAATGCCCCTGCTGTCTTCCAACATTTCGTTAATGATATTTTTAGTCATCTCATCGCAGGTTTGTAGTCATATACCTAGATGATATCTTAATTTATTCGGCTGATCTGAAAACACATGAAGTACATGTCAGGCAAGTACTGCAGGTCCTACGGACAAATAAATTATATGCGAAAATTGAAAAATGTGTCTTCGCCGTTCAGGAAATACAGTTCCTGGGATATCTATTATCCGCTTCAGGTTTCCGTATGGATCCTAGGAAGGTCCAGGCAATTTTAGATTGGGATCTTCCTGAGAACCATAAAGCTCTACAACGGTTTTTGGGTTTCGCAAATTTCTATAGAAAGTTCATAAAAAATTATTCAGTGATCGTTAAACCCCTTACTGACATGACTAGGAAGGGGACTGATTTTTCAAAATGGTCTGACGCCGCTAAAATTGCATTTTTCTCTCTAAAAGAGAGATTTAGCTCGGCACCTGTTCTAATTCAACCTGATGTCTCCCAGCCTTTTATTGTTGAAGTAGATGCGTCAGAGGTGGGAGTGGGGGCTGTATTGTCTCAGGGTCCGTCTCCTGGCAAATGGCGTCCTTGCGCTTTCTTTTCCAAAAAGTTATCTACAGCAGAAAAAAACTATGATATTGGAAATAGGGAACTGTTGGCGATTAAACTGGCGTTTGAAGCGTGGCGTCACTTCTTAGAGGGAGCAATCCACCCCGTCACGGTGATTACGGATCACAAAAACCTTCTGTACCTAGAATCGGCTAAGCGTCTCACCCCTAGACAAGCTAGGTGGTCGCTAT
The DNA here is from genome assembly GCF_014858855.1 of Bufo gargarizans. Taxonomy (NCBI): domain Eukaryota; kingdom Metazoa; phylum Chordata; class Amphibia; order Anura; family Bufonidae; genus Bufo; species Bufo gargarizans. The sequence continues at coordinate 116,389,809 of NC_058080.1, forward strand.
TCTTTACCAGATTTAACTTTGTAATCACCTATCGTCCTGGGGCAAAAAATACCAAGGCAGACGCATTATCTCGTAGTTTCCCTGGAGGGGGTAATGTTAGTGATCCGGTACCTATTTTACAAAGAGGAGTGGTTGTCTCTGCTGTACACTCTGTTCTAGAGGGAAAGGTGTTAGAGGCCCAGGGGGACGCCCCGGCCTCTTGCCCCTCAGAGAAATTGTTTGTACCGTTAAACCTGCGTCTTGAACTATTAAAGGAACATCATAATTCGGCACTTGCTGGGCACCCGGGTAGTAAAGCAAACTTGGAGCTATTGTCTCGTCGTTTTTAGTGGCCAAGGTTGCGTCAGGATGTAATGGATTTCGTGTCTACTTGTGCACGCGCGAAAGTCTCTCATACACGTCCAGCAGGGTCTTTATTGCCACTTTTCATCCCCAATAGGCCATGGACACATCTATCAATGGATTTCATCACTGACTTACCTTTGTCTGCGGGTAAAACAGTTATCTTGGTAGTAGTAGACAGGTTTAGCAAAATGGTACACTTTATTGCGCTACCCGCACTTCCTAATGCTAAGACTCTTGCTCAGGTGTTTATCAGTGAAATCGTGAAGCTTCACGGGGTCCCTTCCGATGTGGTTTCGGATCGGGGAACCCAGTTTATTTCTAAGTTTTGGAAAGCTTTTTGTTCCCGTTTGGGGGTACACTTGTCCTTTTCCTCAACTTTCCATCCTCAGTCGAATGGACAGACTGAGCGTACCAACCAAAACCTAGAAACATATTTAAGGTGTTTTGTGTCTGAAAACCAAGAGGTGTGGTCATCATATTTACCGTTAGCCGAGTTTGCCATAAATAATCGCTGTCAGGAATCCACTGGCAAGTCACCATTTCTTGGTGCATACGGTTTTCATCCCCAATTTTGTACTTTCAAAGAGGGGGGGTCTTCTGGGGTTCCCGAAGAGGAACGGTTTTCTTCATCTCTTTCATCTGTATGGCAGAAGGTGCAAGCTAACTTGAAAAATATGAGTGGTAAATATAAATGCATGGCCGATAAGAAACGGTCACCAGGTCCGGACCTAGGAGTGAATGACTATGTGTGGTTGTCTACTAGGAATATTAAGTTGAAGGTTCCCTCTTGGAAACTGGGTCCTAGGTTCATTGGTCCTTATAAAATAGTAGCCGTCATTAACCCTGTGGCTTTTCGCCTGGAGCTACCTCAGACTTTTAAGATCCATAACGTCTTCCATAAGTCGTTACTCAAGAAGTATGTTCCACCTCTAGAACCATCACCGCTGCTACCTCCTCCTGTTATTGTGGATGGTAATCTGGAGTTTCAAATATCCAGAATTGTTGATTCTCGTCGGGTCCGCCGCTCTCTTCAGTATCTGGTGCATTGGAGGGGTTACGGTCCCGAGGAAAGAATGTGGGTTCCAGCGTCAGAGGTAAACGCCAACAGGTTAATTTAGGCTTTCCATGCCTCTCATCCTGAGAGACCTGGTCCTGAGTGTCCGGAGGCCCCTCGTGAAAGGGGGGGTACTGTCACGAGGGTGTCAAGAGCCACGTCTGACTCCGTTATACCCGGGGTCAGGAAGTCACAGCGGGTGGCTGCGCGCTCTATGTCTAAAGATCACGTTGTTTCTTAGTGATTGTTTTCTGTGTTTGCCTTGCAATCCTTTTTGTCTCACTCAGGGATCCGTAGCTTCTCCTCCTCAGCTGTTTCTTGTCTGCCACTCCCAACCTACTTATATTCTCCTCTCACACTTCTCTAGTTGCCAGTTATAGAGCTTCCTGCCTGGACATCTATACTGACCCACTGGAGCTGTGAATCCTGGTTGTTGTTCCAGAGTGCTTCCCTCCGGATCCCTGTTGGGCTTTTTGTTGTCTCCTGCTGTCGCCCACCTGGGATTATATGTTTAGTCTGTATTGTCTGTCCTCCCCTTGGTGTTTTCCTTTAGAGCTAGTGGTGCGGACTAGTGTTCCCACCGCCCTGTTCACTATCTAGGGCTCATCTTAGGGAAAGCCAGGGTTTTAGGCACGTGATCGGCGTACGGGTGAGGAACCCGTCTAGGGACGTCAGGGCAGCCAAGTGCCAGCCGCAAGGTGAGTCAGGGGTCACCACCTTCCCTCTCACTTGGGCAGGGCCTTCCTCTTTCCCTCCCTCTGTGTCACGTATGTGATAGTCACGCCGATCGTGATAGGATGTTGCTAAGCTCTGACAAAGATATTGCAGCTTTCTCATTGGCCCACAAGCCTGAAGGGAGGTTACTGATGAAAGAAAATCTTGAATATTTGTGATTACCGATATATAGCACTATATTATTTATACATCTTCTAAAATTTTCAAAGTGCCGATATTTGAGATACAAATTGGCAATTTGATTATTTGCGATCAATAGTGTTGGGCAAGCATGCTTGGCACATCAAGGTGTTTGGCCAAATACCACGTGTGCTCGAGCGCGATGCTCGTGTCTCCTCCTTTTAAGGTCTATAGTTGTATATAACAGCAATATATATTTTTAGTGCAACCTGGACTAAATAGCTTGCAATTGTTTGGCCGCTGCAGACAGTGACATTATCTGCGCTACATCTCCTGTCTAACGTGTGCGCAGCCTAAAAATATCTGTGACATCCAGTGTACTTTTTCCATAGACGGTGTCCTCTGCGGACAGTTACATTACCTGCGCTACATCTCCTGTATAACGTTTACGTATTGAAAATATAATTGACATTCAGTCAAATTTCTTTGCTGCTGGTGGCAGACATTACCTGAGCTACATCTCCTGTATAACGTTTGCCCAGCCGAAATATCAGTGACATTAATTCAGTGTAATTTTTTATTAGCCGCTGGTGACAGCGACATTACTTGCACTATACCTCCTGTTTAACTTGTGTGCATCCTAAATATCAGTGACATTCATTCAGTGTAATTTTTTATTAGGCAGTTGTGACAGTGACATTACTTGCGCTATACCTGTTTAACATGTGTGTATCCTAAAAATATCTGTAACATTCAGTGTACTTTATTTACGCATACACTTACAAAACCTGCGCTACTGTACATGTGACATACTTGCAACCATATAGTCCATTTAATATGTGCAAGGCGAGCAGTAAGGGACGGGAAAGTCAGACCAGTGCGCCCAGGTGGTCAGTTGGATTGCAGCCGTTAATGCTTCTAGTCAGTTAAGCACCACCCTGTCTTCCACAAAGTCCAGTCTAAGTAGTCAAGAGTCTGGTCAACAGAATCCTCACCCTGATACTCCTTCCACCCACCCTGATACTCCTTCCACCCACATCGTTCATAGCAGCAACCTGGGAGTCCAAGATGCATCCAGACATCCTCTTCATGCTGTTCCCGAACCATTTCAATGGTGCTTCCATCAATTTCTGACCCTTTCTTGTGACCCAGACACCCTCCCCTCTTCAGAGCAGGAGGTGTCTGGTTTAATGCTCGGGTTTTCCTATTGACTTCCATTTTGCTCGGGTGCTTGGTAGATCACCCAAGCATCACGAGGTGTTCTAATCGATCACTTTGGTGCTCGACATACACTAGTAATCACTCACAGTTATATATCTGCCATACCTTGCGTATTAATACGGTAATCATTTATATTTGCTGCTTAACTAAATGGACCAAGTCTCAAAAAATTATTCCTTTCCAACCGTGTGGAAACTGATTATACATAAACGGATGATTGAGGCCTGACACTTCACATTGCTTTAATAATTCCAGGTAAAATTGTTACCCTAGACTGTCTACTTTTGTACTGATCACCTATATCAGGGGTGGCCAACCTGTGGCTCTTGAGCCACATGCGGCTCTTTGCTTCTTCAAGTGTGGCTCTAGCTGTGGAGCCGGGAAGCAGAATATGACCTGACGTTGTGCTCATCAGGTCACAAGGACAGCATGTCAAACCTGCAGAGTAGCAGGTGCCCGAGCAGGAGCCCAGTGCCTGATCAGGAGAGGAAATATTTTTATTTTATTTTTTATGATAGAACTGAGCATGAGGCTTTGATCTAAGCATAGGAGGTTCTGATATGAGCAGGGGGGAGTCCTGATCTGGGCAATTGGGGTCTTATCTGAGCATGGAGGTAAGAGATCTGACCATGGGGGTTCAGATTTGAGCATGGGTGGAAGATCTGAACATAGGGGGTCTTGTGCGAGTATGAGTTGGTCAGGTCTGAGCATGGGGAGTCAGTTCTGAGCATGGGGGTCAGATCTGAGCATGGGGGAAGATCTGAACATGGGGTGGAGAGCTGAGCATGAAGGGGAGATCTGAGAATTGGGGGGATCCCTGAGAACTGAGGGACTGACACTGGGAGTCTGATTTGTGTTGTCTGATCCGAGCATTGGGGGTCTTATTTGGAGGTCTGATGAGGTTTGGGGATCTTATTTTAGGTCAGATGAGGATTGGGGATCTGACTTAGGAGTCTGATCTAAGGTCTAATGAAAAATATATAAAAAAAATTCTCTGCCAATAAAAAATAAGAAAAAAATATTTTTATCAGACCTCAGATCAGCTGAAAAATATTTTTTTATTTTATTTTTCTTTGTTAAAACCTAGGTGCATCTTGTAGGGCGAAAAATATGGTGAATCGTGTGTAAATGTATAGTTTGTGGCTCCTGGTAGTCATATTTATTTATTTTTTGGCTCTTTGTGTCTGTAAGTAGTGTTGATCGCTAGTGTTGGTTGCTCGGATGTTAGAACATATGAGTAAAACACCTCAGGATGCTCGGGTGCTCGGTAGACAATGGAAGTCAATGCTCTGAAGAAGTCAATGCTCTGAAGAAGGGAGGGTCAGAAATTGATGAAAACATCACTGAAATCGTTTGGGAACAACATGGGGAAGATATTTGGATGCATCTTGGATTCCCAGGTCGCTGCTAGGAACAATGAGGAATACGCCACTTTTACAAACGCAACAAACCAAAGATAAAATAGATTTTGGAGGAAAAATTTTAGGAAACATTATTTCCTGTATATTTACTTGTATATAAAGTGCAAGCGCTGCCAAAAATTGCAAAGATGAGGCACTCCGATACAACCTGTATATCACATAAAGGAGGGCCTCATTCACATTGTGGTACAATTGTTCAGATAATGGGACTCCTACACTTATAAAGCCAATGCACTAAGGGAAAGGGCTTCCAAAAATTACAAGGAACAGGCACTCCAATACACCATTTATTACACATAAAGTAGGACATCATACACACCCTTGAAAAATTATCATTGCTGGCCTGCTGGTGACCCTCAGAAACATTAGGAGCAAGGGCCTGCTGGTGACCTTCTAAAACATTAGGGTGAGGGCCTGCTGCTTATCTGACCATCTAAAACATTAGGGGTAAGGGTCTGCTGCTGAACTTTCGATAAAAAAATAATTGTGGACGAGAGCATGCTGCCGAGCTGACCATCTAAAAAGTTTTTGGGGCGAGGGCCTGCTGCCAAGCTGACCATCTAAAAATGTTGGTGGGAGAGGGCCTGCTGCCGAGCTGACCATCTAAAACATTATGGGTGAGGGCCTGCTGCCGAGCTGACCTTCTAAAAAATATTGTGGGCGAGGGCTTGCTGCCGAGCTGACCATCTAAAAAATTTTGTGGGTGAGAGCCTGCTGCCAAGCTGACCATCTAAAAATATAGGGGTGAGGGTCTGCTGCTGAGCTGACCCTCTAAAACATTATGGTTGAGGGGCTGCTGGTGACCCTCAGAAACATTATGGGTGAGGGCCTGCTGTTGATCCTCTAAAACATTATGGGTGAGGGCCCGTTGCTGAGCTGACCCTCTAAAACAATAGGAGCCATGTTGACATGATGGAGGAGGAGGATGAGAAAAGGGAGATTAAACCATATACCCTTTTTATTGCTGGAAGAGGTGCATGGGAATACAGTGTATTCAATGCACCATAAAAGCCACATTTATATTGCCTTTATTTTCAGCTGCTTTCCTCTGGTTGAGTAGAGAAGTAGAGAGTCAACCGGTCAGCATTTTCAGTTGACAGGCGTATGCGCTTATCAGTTATTATGCCTTTAGCAGCAATAAATACACACTCTAACAAAATGCTGGCGGCGAGGCAAGCCAGCACCTCCAAGGCGTAGAGCACCAGTTCGTGCCACATGTCCAGCTTGGTAGAAAAAATAATAAAGAAACCGCACCACTCTTCCCAATTCGGGAATAAACATTGAAAACTAGTTTGTGGTGGACGCCGGTAGAGATCCAGGCTAGGGGTCCCATTCAAATGCCCAAAGTAAAAGAATCCGCAGCACTCGCCAATGAGGTGAAAAAAATCGAGATGTTTTATTCAAACAGCAGCATAATCACGGCGACATTTCGACCATGACTGGTCTTTATCAAGCACTACTTGAGTAAGACCAGTCATGGTTGAAACGTCAATGTGATTATGCTGCTGTTTCAATAAAACAACCAGATTTTTTTAACCTCATTGGCGAGTGAAGTTCTCTTTGTAACAGGGGTTAAGAAGGATGAACAACCAGTAATTGGTGTTGGCCAAAATGCGTACAACGCGAGGGTCATGGGAAAGGCAGCCTAACATAAAGTCAGCCATGTGTGACAAAGTTCCAACAGACAAGACATTGCTGTCCTCATCAGGAGGATGACTCTCAATCTCGTCATCCTCTTTCTCCTCTTCTACCAATCCACGCTAAACAGATGAAATACAACTTTGATGAGTGCTACCCTCTGTAGCAGAGGCAACCGTCTCTTGCTCCTTCTCCTCATCATCATTATCCAAATTGCGATGAGAAGACGAACTGAGGGTGGTCTGGCTATCACCCTGTGTACTTTCTCCCCCCATTTCCACCTCTTCCACATGCAAAGCGTCCACCTTAATTGTGAGCAGCGAGCATTTGAGTAGGCACAGAAGTAGGATGGTTAAGCTGATAATAGCATTATCGCCGCTCACCATCTGTGTTGAGTCCTCAAATTTGTGTAAAACCTCACAAAGGTCAGACATCAATGCCCACTCGTCGTTTGTGAAGAGCAGAAGCTTACTGGAAAGGCGATGACCATGTTGCAGCTGGTATTCCACTACTGCCCTCTGCTGCTCATAAAGCCTGGCCAACATGTGGAACGTGGAGTTCCAGCACATGCTCACGACGCACAACAGTCGGTGAGCTGGCACTTGCAAGTGCTGCCAGACCGACGGAAGCTGACGATGACTTGCGGAAATGGGCACACACACGGCGCACCTTCACCAGTAGCTCAGGCAAATTGGCGTAGGTTTTGAGAAACCGCTGAACCACTAGGTTGAACACGTGGGCTAGGCATGGTATGTTTGTGAGCATGCCTAGCTCCAAAGCCGCCACCAAGTTACGGCCATTATCAGACACAACTATGCCTGGTGGTAGGTTGAGTGGCGAGAGCCACAGCTCAGTCTGGTCCCTTATCCCCTGCCACAGCTCTGCGGCGGTGTGCTGTTTGTCAGCTAAGCAGATCAGTTTAAGCATGGCCTGTTACCACTTCCCCACTGCAATGCTACACTGCATCCAGCTACTAACTGATGTCTGACTGGTGCTGCACGATGATAATTCAGAGATGGAAGTGGAGGAGGAGGAGAAGGGGGGGGGGGGGGGTTGCAGCCACTAATGTAGGTGGTGGCGGAAACCTTGATGGAAATAGGTTCCGCAATCCTTGGTGTCGATATCACCTGTGCCATCCTAGGGTACGACTTGCTCCTGACCTCCACAACGTTCACCCAGTGTGCCATTAGGGAAATGTAGCATCCCTGGCCAAAAGCACTTGTTCATCTGTCAATCGTTAACTGGACCTTCCCAATAACTGTGTTGGTCAGGGCACTGGTAATGTTATGGGACATATGCTGGTGTAAGGCTGGGACTGCACACCGTGAAAAATATTGGCGGCTGGGGACAGCCACTGCCATCAGGCTGCGGAAAGCCTCAGTATCCTCAAGCCTAAATGGCAACATTTCCAGGGCTAGCAATTTGGAAAGGTGCGCATTTAGTGCTATGGTTTGTGGGTGGGTGGCTGGGTATTAGTGCTTTTGTTCAAAGGCCTGTGGTACAGACATCTGCATGCTGCGCTAGGACACAGAAGTAGATATGCTAGCTGATGGTGCTTGTGAAGTTCCAGGTGCATAGCGGGGGACATCCGGGCCTATGTCTTGGACAGGGGATTGGCCAGCACATAACACAGGGGAAGAGGAGGCAGTGGTGTGACCCGCAGACACTGCTTGTGGACTCAGGTGTTCGGCCCACCAATTAGGGTGCTTTGATGCCATGTGGCGGATCATGCTGGTGCTGGTGAGGTTACAAGTTTTCACAGGTTGCAAATTACAATTCTTTTATCGTCTGCACTTTCCTAAAAAAAAGTGCCATTCTGCGGAACACCTACCCCTTGGCAAGGGAGATTTCCGCAAGAGAATGCTCTGTGGAACAGTTGCAGGCCTGTTTAGTGTGGCCCGCCTTGTCCCTTTTTCCACCCCACTGCCTCTTCCAGCCTGTTGCGATGCTTCAGATCCATCCCGCTCTGTACTGCTTTCCTCACTCGGCTTGCCACCTTCCCAGGTTGGGTCAGTGACCTCATCATCCAGCACCTCCTCTTCCACTCTTCCACTTCCTGACTATGGTCATCCTCCTGACTTGTTGACCTAACAACAACTTAGTTATTGACAACTGTATCTCATCCTCATCATGAACCTCTTGAGACACTAATTGCGGTTGACTTATTGGCAACTGTGTCTCATCATCATCCACCTTGTGAAACACTAATTGCCATTCCCCACCGTCATCTTCTTTTGATTGTGGATGCTCCAGAGTTTGGGAATTAGGGCACAAGATTTCCTCATTTCCCTCTTCAAACGGGAATGGTGAGAGGCCCAAATTAAGGAATGAAAACAGCTTCTCGAAATATCCGAGTGTGTGATCACTTGTTTGCCAAGACTGTCCATAGTGGGCGGAAGGAGTATCAGCGTGAGGATTCTGTTGACCAGACTCTTGGCTACGAGACTGGACTTGGTGAAAGACATGGTGGTGCATAACCGACTGGAAGCATTATCTGCTGCAATCCAACCAACCACCTGATTGCACTGGTCTGACTTCGAGAGTGGTGTCCTGCGCCGCCCTGCAAACTGGGACATGAGGCTAGATATCGTGGATGAGTGCATTTCTTGTGCTCTGGCAGCAAGTACACTTTCAGCATGCCCAGGCCACTTCCCTGTCCCTTACTGCTCGCCTTGCACATATTAAATGGTATATATTCTTGCAAGTATGTCACACATGCAATAGCACAGGTTTTGTAATTGTATGCAAAAATAAAGTTCACAGAATGTCAAAGATATTTTAAGGATGTGCACATGTTAAACAAGAGGTATAGCACAAGTAATGGAACACATGTCAAATTTATATAAAGTATATAATATGGTGATTCACAGAAAAGGAAGGGGGTTTCACATATACATGCCCCAGAAAGATAATTCTAACTGTGATCATCATATATATATATATATATATATATATATATAAATATCCACAGGATGAGTTTCAAAGACTGGATCAGGACATATAAATAAGAGCATAGGCAAATATAGTGCCCCTATAAGATATAACACAGCTGGGTAAATAAAACCCCATGCACCAGATCCTCATAAAAAGCTGTAAGCAAAAAAACTCATCCGTGGTTAACTAGATGAAAAGTCATAACATACCATGAGACATGATGGAGGGTAAGGAAGGCAGGCACGAGACAGGCAAATGGACCCTGACGCGCGTTTCGCCTCAGCTTCGTGAGCCACCAAGCTATTTAGCGCAGGGTGCACTAAAAATATGTAATGCTGCCAGATACAACTAAAGTTCTTAAAAGGACTTTTGGGTCTCTAACAAGTTTTTGTAATTTAGTGCAGGTTGCCCTAAAATTATATATTGCTGCCACACACAAAATTCTTTAAAAGGACTTTTGGGTCTATAACAAGTATAAAAGCTAAAATATAGCTATTTTAATCCCTACACTATCTCTCCCTTCTGCTCTTCAGCTCTCCCTGACTAATACTGAGCTGAACATGTGTCATTGGGTGCTATATACGATGCGTTACGGCCAATCAATCAATGTAATGCCAGCAGTCAACATGGCTACGGCATTACAGTGAATGGCAGTACTCACCTGGACATTTATTGGCTGCGTAGAAGCTAAGAAACATGTGAGGGGAAGACTTGAGCATCACGCTCGAGCACACACGGTATTCGGCCTAACACTGCGATGTGCCGAGTATGGCGAGCGTGCTCTCCGAACACTAGTGATTACGTGAAATTGAAAGTGAGGCCCAAAAAGGAGTTATCCAATTTCTCAAACACCCCTCCCCCTATGTGCCGGGCACCTCACATGTAATATGCTTACCACGCTCCCTTGTATATCACATGTGAGGGTGCTGGCACATGGGGGGGCTGTTTGAGAAATTGGATAACTCCTATAACCCTTAGGATACCAGAGACTTTTTCATTTTTGTGTTTTCATTTTTTTCCCCTAACTTCCGTGAACCATATCTTTTTATATTTGCAATCACATAGCTGTATGAGGGCTTATTTCTTGCGGGACACGTACATTCTAATGCCATTATTTATTATGGCATACAATGTAGTGGGAAGCTGTAAAAGTATTCCAAGTGTGGTGGAGTTGGAAAAAAAAATGCAATTCCTCCACCATTTTACAGGTTTTGTTCCCACGACATTCCGTTTGATGCAAAACTGACCTGTGCCCTTCATTCTTTGGGTCAGTACGATCTTCCGGAAGAAGCCTTTAAGGTGAAACGGCATTGACAAGAGGACACTACAGAGTTGGTCTGTAATCCATATGTACAGTGGATATAAAAAGTCTACATCACAGGTTTTTGTGATGGAAAAAAAAATGAGACAAAGATAAATAATTTCATAACTTTTTCCACCTTTAATTTGACCTATAAACTGTACAACTCAATTAAAAAATAAACTGAAATCTTTTAGGTAGAGGGAAGAAAAAAATGAAAAATAAAATATTATGGATGAATAAGTGTGCACAACCTTAAACTAATACTTTGTTGAAGCATCTTTTGATTTTATTACAGCACTCAGGATTTTTTGCGTATGAGTCTATCAGCATGGCACATTTTGACTTGACAAGATTTACCCACTCTTCTTTGCAAAAACACTCCAAATCTGTCAGATTGCGAAGGCATCTCCTATGCACAGCCCTCTTCAGATCACCCCACAGATTTTCAATCGGATTCAGGTCTGGGCTCTGGCTGGGCCATTCCAAAACTTTAATATTCTTCTGTGAAGCCATTCCTTTGTTGGTTTGGATGCTTTGGGTTGTTGTCATGCTGAAAGATGACGTTCCTCTTCATGTTCAGCTTTCTAGCAGAAGCTTGAAGGTTTTGTGCCAATATTGACTGGTATTTGGAACTGTTCATAATTCCCTCCAGCTTAACTAAGAGCCCAGTTCCAGCTGAAGAAAAACAGCGCCTAAGCATGATGCTGCCACTACCATGCTTCACTGTGGTGATGTGCAGTGTTTTTGCAACAAACATATCTTTTGGAGTTATGGCCAAAAAGTTCAACCTTGGTTTCATCAGACCATAACACATTTTCCCACATGCTTTTGGGAGACTTCAGATGTGATTTTGAAAAATGTAGCCTGGCTTGGATGTTTTTCTTCATAAGAAAAGGCTTTCGTCTTGCCACTCTACCCCATAGCCCAGACATATGAAGAATACGGGAGATCACATGTACCACACAGCCAGTACTTGCCAGATATTCCTGCAGCTCCTTTAATGTTGCTGTAGGCCTCTTGGTAGCCTCCCAGATCAGTTTTCTTCTTGTCTTTTCATCAATTTTGGAGGGACATTCAGTTCTTGGTAATGTCACTGTTGTGCCATATTTTCTCCACTTGATGATAACTGTCTTCACTGTGTTCTATGGTATGTCTAGTGCCTTGAAAATTCTTTTGTACCCTTCTACTGATTGATACATTTTAACAATGAGATCTATCTGATGCTTTGGAAGCTCTCTGTGGACCATGGCTTTTGCTGTGTGATGCGACTAGGAAAATTTCAGGAAAGACCATCTAGAGCAACTGAACTTTATTTGGGGTTAATCAGATGGCAGGTGTATGCTGATTCCTATTTAACATGATTTTGAATGTGATTGCTTAATTCTGAACACAGCAACATCCCCAGTTATAAGAGGGTGTGCACACTTTTGCAACCACATTATTTTTTATTTAATTTTTCTTCCCTCCACCTAAAAGATTTCAGTTTGTTTTTCAATTGAGTGGTAAAGTTTATAGGTCACAAGGTGGAAAAAGTGGTGTGTAGAATTTTTATATTCACTGTATGTGTTTACTACACCAATACACAGAGTAGTGCACAACATCTGAGAGGCCCAGAACTGTTAAGGTTAGGGAATGTTCCAAACAAAAGGCCCAGAGCCAGAATGTGGATAGTAGCAGCACCAACTATTCGACAAGAAGTATTAGTAGTAGTAGTAGTGGTAGGCCGCAGTTGTTCCTTCTGGCTTTGGAAAGGCACACAAATATAGTTCTAGAGAAAGAGGATGAGATTGTGGATTGGATGGCTCACTCCTTCTCTGAGTTGCAGCAGGATGATGTAGAGGTTACTTCAGAATCCGACACCGTGCTGTGGAGCTAGGCTTTCAGTAGTCTTCCCAGTCTTCAATGCCCCTTCCTGGAGGAACTCCTTACTTTTTCCTAAGAAGATGCAAGAAAACCCCACCAAGCCCTATGGCAGATAGTCAAGAGAGTCTCCCTATTGACGACTTGTGTGAGAGAAGTCAGCATTTGTACTGCCCTGAGGAGGAGGAGGCGAAGGAAGAGGCTGCAGACCCCAGGCATAACCATATTGGTGGTGGTAGTAGTGGTCCCATAGTCGTGTTATTGGCACCGGGGGCAACAACAGTGGCAGTTGGGGAAGAGCAGTAAGAACCCACCATGATATCCCACAGTCTGATAGCAGCAAAAAGGAGGGTGAGGATTCTGGGCAAACAGATGTGGTAACCAGCCACTTCAGCAGGAGTTCCCTCCTTCCCCAGTCATTCTTGTACCAGCCAGGCCGCTTGCATGAGCAATATGGTGTATTTCACATCGTCATCATCACTTTTCGCTTCTCCCACTCTGACTCTTCCTCCGCTGCATCTTCAGCCATCAATAATGGAATGTGTGGCCGGGAAACAACTCCACACACCCAGCAACCCAATGGTGTACAAGCTTGACTCCCACCTGGTTAAGTTGCTGCTGGTGCAGTTGCTGCCGTACCATTTAGTCAAGTCTTTTAGTTGATGCTTATAGGGAACTTATGGAATGTGCTCAACCTCGCTGAATCATGCCACTAATGCCACTTGCCAACCGTCACGTTCTGTACAACTGCTGAGGCCTCCATCATGCCACTGTTGTCTGTCTGTTTGAATAGATTTTCTATCATGTCACTTTCCAACCATCATGCTCAGTATGGCTGCTGCTGCAGCCTGCATCATGCCAGTAATGCCTCTTTCTAACTTTTATGTACTGTACGGCTTCTGCTGATGCCTCAGTCATGCCGCCACCTGCATCATGCCATTGTAAGGTCTGCTGCTTCCTCCATCATGCTGCTGCCTCTCTGCCAACATGTACCATATGGCTGCTGCTGCAGCCATCGCTCCTCACTGTTAATCCCCTACTGCCATCACCATTAATGCAAAGCATCTGCTACCACTACCATCATTACTACTACTACCACTATTACTACTACTACCAATAGATAGCCTTATATGTATGCATACGTAGGCTGTATGTTCCATGCTATGCTGCGTCTGCTGCCGCTACTATTGCAGCCTCATGTCACCATTTCCCCCCGTCAAGGAATCATTTTTGGATGCTTGGCCCCCCCAATACATTATTTATTTATTTTTTTATCCCATAAAACCGTGTGTGATTAAACATCTTCTCTCCCTGATAAGGGAAAATTTGTGGTAGCTTTGAAATATATGAAAAGCATAAAAGTGCCACTATGGTGTGTTTTTAAACACACTATATGTTAAAGCCGTCAAACTTGTGTTTACCCATGGCTATGTGTGTCAGTGTCACTCAGACATCACTTACTATTACTGTCATTGCATTCCAGAGCTTAGGGAGGGGAAGGGAAAAAAATATACAAAATAAATGAAAAGAGATAGCAAGTTTTCCTGAAAATTATCTAGAGGCTAGAGGGGGTTATATTCAAACTTTCAGGGCAATTGGAGCAACTGATTCAGAAATTTGTAGATCTGGACCCAAAGTGAATCTTGACTGGTTCGCTTATATCTAACCTAAAGTTATCTGTTATCTAATATACATTGTTAACTGATTCTGCCAAAATTGATGGATTTGGATGACTTTACTCTTATGTGTATGGGCAACTTTACAACTAATAGTTAAAAGGTAAATGTTGTGATATATGGTACAGCATACAGTATTAATCTAATGTAGAATAGTTTTACATTTAATTTTTTAATATAGAGAATCCAATTTTCAAATTATGGAAAATGTTCTTTAATATGTACAATTAACCTATGCACATTAGAAAGGCAAGACCTCCATTTACTAATCTGTTTTGCAATTTAAAAGGCTAAAATATGACCAATATACTGTACTTTTACGGTTTCCTTGTTGAATAATATAGAACTGACAGAGCATTCTTACTGTTTAGACTTTATGCATGTGCTTTTAGGACAATGTAATATTGTGTTCAATGGCATTGGCTGTCACCTGCCCCATCTAATATATAAAGATGAGTGTATGTATGTGTGTGTGTGTGTGTGTTTGTGTGTGTGTGTATGTATGTCCGCTAAAATAATCTGCACCATAGCATTTACAATCACAAAATGTGGCACACAGGTATATCAGGTGTCCGGGCAGCTTTTAGACCAGGTCTCGGCTTTCTAGCACGTATCGTTCCTGAGATAGGAAAAAAAAAAAAATAATGCATTAGCCAATAGAAGCCTGGTCACATGACCCTTATCAGCCAATAGAAGCTTGCAGGCCCTTAGTCTCCACATACACACAGTTTTATACCAGGCTTCCATAACAACCCAGCCATTTTTCTTCACTGCTGTAGGTCAGCTTTAAAGGAAATCTGTCATCAGGATAATCGCTTTTGAAATAAAGCCATAGCCTAATAGCACTTAGTACCTTATTTACAGATGTGACTTTGTTCCAGAAATAGATGTTTTTATCCTCTAAAAATCCAGTTTATTTAGAAACATAGAAACATGTGTGTCAGCAGATAAGAACCATTTGGCCCATCTAGTCTGCCCAATATACTAAATACTATGGATAGCCCCTGGCCCTATCTTATATGAAGGATGACCTTATGCCTATCCCATGCATGCTTAAACTCCTCCACCGTATTTGCAGCTACCACTTCTGCAGGAAGGCTATTCCATGTATCCACTACTCTCTCAGTAAAGTAATACTTCCTGATATTACTTTTAAACCTTTGACCCTCTAATTTAAAACTATGTTCTTTTGAAGCACGTTTTCTTCTTTTAAATATTCTCTTCTCTTTTACCATGTTGATTCCCTTTATGTATTTGAAAGTGTATATCACATCCCCTCTGTTTCGTATTTCTTCCAAGCTATATATGTTAAGGTACTTTAACCTTTCCTGGTAAGTTCTATCCTGCAAACCATGTAGTAGTTTAGTAGCTCTTCTCTGAACTCTCTCCAAAGTATAAATATTGTTCTGGAGATATGGTCTGCGCACAATACTCCAAATGAGGTCTCACTAGTGCTCTGTAAAGCGGCATGAGCACCTCCCTCTTTCTACTGTTAATTCCTCTCCCTATACACCCAAGCATTCTGCTAGCATTTACTGCTGCTCTATGACATTGTCTTCTGAAATAATAACCCCTAAATACCTTTCTTCAGATACTGTAGGACTGTATCACTGAATTTATATTCTGCTCTTGGGTTTTTACGCCCCAGGTGCATTATCTTGCACTTATAAACATTAAAGTTTAGTTGCCAGATTTTTGACCATTCCTCTAATTTTCCTAAATCCTTTTCCATTTGGTGTATCCCTTTCAGGAACATCAACCCTGTTGCAAATCTTTGTGTCATCGGCAAAAAGACATACCTTACCATCGAGGCCTTCTGTAATTTTACTGATAAAGATATTAAACAATATGGGTCCTAGAAAAAACATGATTCCTCCCTGCTTCTTGCTTGTGGACCAATGATTCATTGGCCCACAAGCAACTTAAACAGGGAGGAATCATGACTTTAGATGGAAAAAATGATGAATATTCTAGAAAACTAATATATAGCACTATTTTGAATATATTAGTTTTTTTCGAATATTCATAAAACAAGAATATATATCAATATAGTGAATATTCGAAAAAAAAAAAGGTAGAGCAATTTAGCTAATATAGTGCTATAATCTTATTTTTTTTATTTTTTTTCCAATCTGAACTTCAGATGAGAAAAAAATTACAATATAAGAAGATTATAGCACTATGTTAGCTAAATTGCCCTATATTCATTTTTTTTATATTTGCTATATTGCTATATATTCTTGTTTTAGAATATTATGAATATTCGAAACAAAACAAATATATTCAATATAATGTTATAAATTAGTTTTTTGAGCATATTCAGCATTTTTCCCATCTAAAGTCATGATTCCTCCCTGCTTAAGTTGCTTGTGGGCCAATGACTCATTGGCCCGCAAGCAGGGAGGAATCATGTATATATTAGGCAATTTAAAAATTTGCAATAAAAATTCTCATTCCGAAAATTTGCGATCAACACTACTCCTAAAGTCAAAGATACTGCAGCCTTCTCATTGGCCCACACGCTTGAAGCAGGGAGGGATCATGTGTACTGATTAAAAAATCGAATATTTGAAATTACAAATATATATATCACTATATTTAAAATATTCTAAAATTCTCATAGTGCCTATATTCGCAATAAAAACTTGCAATTTAAATATTCGTGATCAACACTATATATGACACCAACACGAGTTACCTTATGATTATCAAGCTGCAACGTAACCCAAACTGACTCTAAATTGGTCTCACTAACTTGTATTAGATTAGATTTTATGATATCTTTCACATACAGTGCCACCCCTCCCCTTCTCTGTCTTTCCTATATAGAGAGAACCCTGGTATTGTTATATCCCTCTCTCATTGAACCATGTCTCAGTAACAGCCACTAAATCTAAATTCTCAGATGCCATTATAGACTCAAGTTCATTGATCTTATTCCCTAAACTGTGAGCATTTGTAGACAAGACTCTGAGCTTGTCATTTCTTAACCTATGTGCTACTGAAATCTCCTGGCATTGTTCCAGGGGGCAGTCGGACTGCTGGATTATCACTCTTTTGTCCCCCTTTCCTAGTTTAAATGCTCCTTAGCAAATACATTGAACTGTTCACTGAGGACATTCTTGTACAGTTTGTTTCCATTCCAATTAGAGGTTAACATAAGACACAAAGCCAAAGCCTTGGTTCAGACACTATTCACCAAGACATACATTAAATTCCTTAATGTGCATCTGCCTGTCATGCTGAAGGTTATGCACAGGCAGAACTGCAGAGAATGAAACAGTTGATGCAACCTCCCATATATCATTACCAAGTGTGTGAAAAGCTTCCTTCACCTTTGAAACCTCATTGCAAGCTAGATCATTTGTCCCAGGATGGACAATAACATCCACCTCCCTCCCTGCTTTGCTTGCTTAACTATATTAAGGATATGTCATCTGTCCCTGCTAGTGGTAGCATCAGGGAGACATCTCACAAAACCATTTTCCTCAAACTTCACACCTCTTATGATAGACCCACCTACAGCTGCTTACTATCAGTCCTCACCTTATCCTTTTTGTCTTTGGCTGCAGTCTTACATACATTAGGCAAAGGAGATTATTGTTCCTCACCCACTCTGCCTGAGCCATCATCCATGTTGCTCTTGCACTCTGAAAGTGCTGCAAATCAATTATGGAGAGCCACAGACTGTGGGACATGTCTTCTATCAACAACTCTGAGTCTACCAGAACCGGCAGTAACCCATCTTCCATTTCTAGTGGGCCTCTGTGGCAGTGGCATTGCAACATTCCCAGCGTGAGTTTGTTTAACAGTTAATTTTCAAATCTCAGGTTTCAAAAATGCCTTTTCCTGCTCCATTACGGAGAGCTGTCTACAGATCAAACAGCATCCAAACCTCCGAAGAGTGGAACATGAAATAAAAGCACAACAATTCCTGTACAGCACCAGGTCTGCCATTTTAAAGAGGGGAAAGATTTTAAACAAACAAATGTTACTTTTTAGATTGTATCCACCTTCAGATTACCTCCTGAAATCTCTAGTGCACTTAGAAATGCTGCATGTTGAGAATGATGCAAGCTATAAGCTACAATATTTGGTATGCAAACTAGTCAGTAAGGTGCCCAGAGGCGCGTCATTCTTGCAGAAAGGAGCCCAGGCACGCCTCCTGCCACAATGTGTTCACCTACCCCTCCTACATCACATTCAAGCCATAACTTTGCCCCCATTTTCCCTGCTCCCAGCATGAGGGTGGCTTGGGCACTAGCAGGAGGTGTGTGTGGACTCCTTTCTACAAGATTGAAGCCCCTCTGGGCACCTTACTGGCTCATTTGCATGCCAAATAAACTGGATTTTCAGAAGATAGAAAACATCTATATTTATGAAACAAAGATACATCTAGAAATAAGGTACTAAGTGCTATTAGGCTATGGCTTTACTTCCATAGTGATTATCCAGGTGACAGATTTTCTTTAAAGGGGCAGGGTGCTGTGGATGACACTGTTAAGGGAGCAGAGTACTGTTGAGGTCACAGTTCAGGGGGCAGGTAGGGTGGCCATTCAGGCAACACTCAAAAGACGGACTTAAAAACCCTGCCCCCAGGTCCCTCTAAGCCACCCCCCGACTTTGTTAGACCATCCTACCTCCTACTCCACAGCCGACGGGGATTGAAAACATGAAGGTAAAAATCAACTTCTTTTTGACTTTCTTCCTGCAGCTCATGCACAGGCAGCACAGTGCTGCTGTCTGAGAGTGAGCTGTTCAAAAGGACACCCCTCTGTCCGTCCAGGCCCTGCGGCAGACAGAAGACAGGGAGTCTGAAAACCAGACTGTCCTGCCTAAAACTGGACCTCTGGCCATCCTAGGGGAAGTCCACTAGGGGGGTGTGTTAAGGGGCAGATTGCTGTAGAGGCCACTGTTAAGGGGAAGGGGTGTTGTGAAAATCACTGTTAAGGAGACGGGGTATTGTGTAATTCAACTAATAAAGGGGTAGCCGCTGTGGAGGTAACTGTTAAAGGGGCGGGTCGCTGTGGTAGTCATTGTTAAGGGGACAGAATGCTTTGGAGGTCTCTGTTAAGGCGGCAGGGAACAGTGGATGTCACAGTTAGAGGACAGTCCACTATGGAGGTCACTGTTAAGGGGTGGGGTGCTGTAGAGATCACGGTTAAGGAGGCGGGGTGTTGTGGAGGTCATATTTTAAGGGAACGGAGCTGTGGATGTTACTGTAAAGGGGACAGGCTGCTGCGGAGGTCAATGTTAAGGAGGTGGAAACTGTAGAGGTCACTGTTAAGGGAGGATGGGACTCTGGGAGCCACTATTAAAGTGGCAGTGGGATACTGAGAAGCCACTGTTAAAGCACTGGAGTACTGTGATGTCACTGTTAAGGGAGTGGGGTACTGTGGAAGTCACTGTTAAAGGGGCAGGCACTGTGGAGGTCTCTGTTAAGGGGGCCAGGAATGGTGGAGGTCACAGTTAATGGGACTGTAACCTATGGTCAGTGTTAAGGGGTGGGTGCTGTAGAGGTCACCTTTAAGGGGATGGCTCTTGTGGAGGTCACTGTCAAGGGGGTGGGGTGCTGTGGAACTCACAGTTAAAGGGGCAGTCTGCTGTGAAGGTCAAAGTTAAGGGGGTGGGATACTATGGATGTCCCATTTTAAGGAGACACGGTACTGTGGGGGGTCAATGTTCAGGGGTGGGGGGCTGTGGAGGTCACTGTTAAGGGGGCAGGGAACTGTAGATGTCACTATTACAATAGATATAGTTGATATCTTTTAACAACACACACAAACATTAAATTAAATAGATGAAATATACCCATGCAAAGCTAGTCCTTCAGCTAGTTTTATTATAAAACTAAAGTGGCTTTGCATGTGTTTTTCTATCCACATCACTTGCCATTTGTAGCTGCAAGGAAAGCAGAATATTATCTCTCAAGAAGAATTATGAATTATGCTGTCTTTTTTTTCTTCCAAATGAGTTAAAACAATGTTGTTATTTAAATTTGTTCCCATATTTTGAGTCAATGCAACAAAATTTATATTTTTTTTTAAAAGAATCTAGTTTGATTTTTATACGCCGTTACTACTGGAAATACTGACTTATTACATTACAGATTTTTTTTTTTTTATAAATTATTTACTAGTAAGCATATTTTTCAAATCTGTCTCACTCATCACAGATAATATGCGATAATACCAAAAAAGGTAAAACAATATTGACATCATTAAAGGGAATGTATCATCAGAAAATTACCTGTTGTTTAAATCATATTTTTATGTTTGCTATATTCTATGCATATGTTTAAAAAAACAAAAACAAATGAAGATGTTATTTTTAATTTTCCATGTCACTATATATATATATATATATATATATAATAATATATAATATATATATATATATATATATATATATATATATGTATACATATAGTGTTGTTTTGCTCTTGTAAATAGAGTAAGCAGGCGTAGTACAGAGGCATGCAGCTCTCTGCCCTCCAGCATGGCAAAAAGCCTCAGATCCCAAAAACAGAGACATCTCTGCTGAGCTCAGCTGTCTATTTAAAGACAGCCAGGTGCAGCCAAAACCCAGACCATCACTTAAACTCCAGTCCGGTATTCAACCTGACCTGGCTGGAAACCAGCCCAGCCACACATGCTGGGAGGAAAATACCTGCTTTGCCAGACTCAACCCCTCACTGTGTCACATATCCCCCCTCCCTTTGTTCAACCATGAGGGGGTGGACACATGCCAGACAATGCATCCGGGACAGGGCATCCGCCTTTACCTGCAAATGGCCTGCTCTGTGTCCTACCAAGAACTTAAAGTTTTGCAGAGACAAAAATCATCTGGTGAC